>NW_008665212.1:0-13993 GCF_000695815.1 Acanthisitta chloris | reverse complement strand
ACACGTTGTGGGAAGTGGTGAGCATCTCTCTTACACACGGAGTTGTTAAACAATGAGAACGATGATAGCAGCACCAGCAGGAACTCTTGCTCCATAGGAAAGGAGGCTAATAAGTAATGAGATACTGTTTTTAACAAGCTGCCACTTAAGATTTCCCTGCTTTAGACAACACATTATTAGGGACCAGGCCTGTAATTTACATTAAGACTTAACACGAAAATCTGCTCTTCTCCTTTCCTGCTCTATTTTTGCTCACTCTAAAAGGTCCAGAATAAATTACCTGACAAGAGCTGAATCATGAATCAACCTCGGGTTTAAAAACAAAACCAGTCAGCCAGCTTTTAGAAAGTGACAACGGTCCTTTTAACAGACTTGTGATGTTTTATTAAGCAGCCCTGGGGCTGGTTAGAAAAAGTAGCTGTTTTCATCCTAAAGTGAGTGAAGATTTCACACAACAGAACATTTGAGGAGCAGTAAAATGTACATTAAGACACATACTAAAATGCAAAGCCCTCTAAAAGGCTGAACTTCGTTCTAATCTGCATTCAGTATGTAGATAGAACACTCATTTCTTAAAGCAGAGTAAAGCAATCATCTCACACTGGACTTGCAGAGGAAGGAGTCCATTCATTCCTCCTCCCTAGTGACACAATCTCAAGGCAGTAGGTAAATTTGCCTCTAAAGTTTGTGGTTGTTTTCCCTTGACTCACAGAAAGGGTAGGAGAACTGCTCATTAACACTATCCCTGTGCTTTTCCCCCTTCTCTTCCCTCTGTGCAAAGATGTTTCTAGAATGGAGTTTTCCTCTCCGAAGCTATTGTTGATTGAAGATACATTGGAAATAACACATTTATTAGCATATGACAGCAAAGTTAGATCCAAATGAATGACAAGATGCAGTTTATCCTGCAGTGTACCTTCACACACTGCACAGATACTGTGTCTACCCACAGAGCATTTGCTCACCCTACCTAGACAAAATAATTACTTAAGGCTTGTTTGAAAAACAAACAAACAAAACCACAAACAAAAACAAACGAATGAACAAAAACAGGAAAAAAAGCATTACAGTGAGGAAGAACATGCCATTTATTTTTGCCAACTGCTAGCAGCACAGCTGCTTGTGACAATTAGAAATACAGCACCCCCAAAACTGAATCTTCATGAGGATCATTAGTTAAGAGCTACAGGAAGAACAGTGAAAATCCACTGCAATCAGTGACATTTGTAGCTGCTGCAGGTGCAGTGACCACTGCTGCCACTCCTGAACCCAGCAAATTGAGGCATCTGCACTCCAAAATGCTTTGCCTTCAGCTCTCCCCATCTTCTTGGGAAGGGGGAGAAGCATCCTGCTCTCAAGCGACAGAGCTGAAAGGAAGCCAGATGAAGGGAGAGGAATTAGCCTCTTTTCTTCAGTGGTGCTATTATCAAATTGCTCTCTGAACTGAACCATTATGTTTACTTAGCCAAAAACCAGTACATGGAACAATTTAGTGACTCAGCAGCAGAGGCAACGTTTTCCACATGCACTGACTGCAGTGGTACAGGGACCACAGCATTGCTTCACACTGGAGTGACAGAACCTACACCTACTGCTGCTGGGAAACTCTTTGCCAGCCAAGAAATGCTGCTTGCACTACACAAATGAACCATTATGTTTACTTAGCCAAAAACCAGTACATGGAACAATTTAGTGACTCAGCAGCAGAGGCAACGTTTTCCACATGCACTGACTGCAGTGGTACAGGGACCACAGCATTGCTTCACACTGGAGTGACAGAACCTACACCTACTGCTGCTGGGAAACTCTTTGCCAGCCAAGAAATGCTGCTTGCACTACACAAATTTATGAGCATGGGTGTATTTGGGACAGGCATAAACACTATTTCCATACTGGCAAAGAAATTCCTACCAAGAGTAGCCAAATGCAGCATGGTGTGGTGGCTGTGACTGTCTTTTGCCACGTAAGAAGCTGCGATATTTTGTCTCTTGAAAAGGCACCAAGCACTGCTCAAACCAAAGCTGCATGAGGCACAAAAGCCCAGTTGGAAACTCTGCAGGAGCAGGATTGATGGCACTACTGCCTCTTCCACATGTCTCAGGAAACCACAGTTCCCATCTCCCAGCTCAGTGCTGGCACTGTGCATCACACCATGCTGAATCTAAATCCAACGCACCCAGCCTTGACTCCCAAATGAAGAGAGACACATACATGCTGCTTAAAACACACAAATCCTGCTTATCCTGAGCTCATTCACATGGGAATTTAATTAAAATTCGAAAGTAAGATGGCATCAGTAGGTAGCCACCAAAACATGG
Source organism: Acanthisitta chloris (assembly GCF_000695815.1). Lineage (NCBI taxonomy): Eukaryota > Metazoa > Chordata > Aves > Passeriformes > Acanthisittidae > Acanthisitta > Acanthisitta chloris. Next base: position 11,675 of record NW_008665212.1, on the reverse strand, counting down.
TCCATGTCCACAGTTCTTTTCAGAACTCTTTTCTGAGGCTCACAGCTGTACGCAAGTCAATGATGAAGGAAGGAAAGGAGGGACTGCCCACACTAAGTCTAATTAAATGGCAGAAAGACATAGAAATGCACAAATGTTAAGCTTACCATGCTGAGACTGTAAGGACCAACTTGGTCTCTCCTCCTGCTGTCACTTAAGCATACTGCTTGCAGAATGCCATCAACAGCAGCAGGAAAAACCAGCTTCACTTCTCAGCAAAGTGTTTGCAGAGTGCACACACCCAGGTAAGCAAACCAAGTGTCACCAAGCACTGAAGCACCAGGAAATGCTTGTTGCACAAAATCAACAAATTTGCAATGTGAGAGAGTCCAGACATAGAAATCAAGTGGCAAGAAAGGAAAAACAAACCATACTTGTTGAATGGGATCTTGGTTAATTGTACAAGGATTAGACAAAGTGAGAGCCCCAGACAGTATTACAATGCAAACAGTAAGCAGAGCCTTTGGTTAAGAGCAAACTTCAAAGACCTTTAGATATAAGAGCTGGAAGATTTATGAACTGGCAAACCATGTCTTGCATTAAGGAAAGGATGATGTGTGAGTGACAGCAACACTCCTGCAAGAGACATTAAAAGCACGTGCAAATTGGTATCAGTGCACTGGAGTGAATACAAGCTGAGAGAAAAGCTGAAACTCTGATTCCTTAAGTCCACCCATCTCTAAGTCATGTAGTATAAGTGTGTTTGACTGCACAGTAATTAGAAAAGCTCAGATTCATTAATCAAACAAGCCAAATGGATTCAGAAGCAGTTCATTTTTTAGGTCAGGCACAATTCCAGCTGTCTGGTAATGTCTTGGCAAAGCTGTGAGATACCTACCCACAGGACTGCAGATCTCTCTCCAATCACAGTCAATGCCTGCAAGCTATATCTCATTTCTGGAATTACTATAATAACATTTCAAAACCAAAGTCCTAAGTGTTTAAAGACCAAAACAATAATGTTAAAGCTCATTAAGTCTATGAAGAAGGACCTTGCTGTGTAAGAAAGTAGTAAATTAACTTGTTTGTTATTCAAATAGAGAGCTAAGAGTAAGCTCAGCACTGATAGCCTGATCATTCATTAAACTTTTTTCCTACTACAGGTCTCCCTCTGCTTATTTTTCAGCCCTCATGAAAATGTTCAAGTAACACAAAAAAGCATTTTTTTTTTTAAAAAATGACATTTCCTGTTTCCCTGCTGTAGAATTTTAAGCTCCTGCAGCTGCCCAGTCAGGTTACATACAGCACCAACAGGGAACACCATGGTCCAGTGAAAAGTCCCTACCAAGGACACCACTGGCTGCTACCCCAACAGCTTTGGCTTATTTTTCAGGTGTGGAGAAAGGCAGCATGCAGGCAGGGGAGCCAGTGCAGAAGAGACCAGAAGCAGAGAGTACACCAGTCAGTTAACTCATGAACACAAGGCCATGCTCCCCAGAGATCCTCCAAAACAATGAAATTAATTCATTTAACTCCTTTAGGTGATGCTTTGCAATAAACACACATCTAATGATCTTCTCTATATTACACTGCTTTAGCTAATATAAACAAGAGGCAAAGAGTGGGAAGAATGACACAATAGGGTGAAAACCTTTTTCTTTGGCTTTGCTTATCATTGAGTAAATGTGGATCACTTTTCTGGCTGAGCACTGAGCCAGAAAAGATGATACCTCCCAGGGTAAGAAAGGAGAGAAAATTCATTACATCATCTTGCAAAATTAAAGAAAGCAAACAGATCTGAGCCAAAGAATAAGTAAAGGAAAAATATTTTTACTATTGTTAAGCAAATAACATCTGTGCAATGTTAAATCAGCCATGAAAATGACTTGGGGCTTGAGTCATCTCAATCTTATTGCTTAGTCACAGCATGTATGAAGGCAGTATTCATTCAGTGCTGAACTTTACCTTACTATGTTAAAGTTAATCCCTGTGTCTCTATACTTTCTGTGATGAAATGGAAAGAAAAGCAAGGAACTGAGGTCCAGAATACACCAGATTTATAAAACAAATTCTAATACTCACCTTACATACATTTTGCTTAACACTTGCATAAATTATGAATTTAACCAAGACTCAGTTATGAAGTTTAACTAAGACAAGTTGAAGAAATTTATCAATTCTCTACTTTTAAAAATCTGTAGCACCCTTTCCCCACATTAAAATAGACATGGCATTTGGGAGCAAGAAATCTCTCCTTGACACTGAATTCTCATGACTCATCTGAGGTTAAGTCCACTTGAAAAAAAAAATCTGTCATTGACTTTGCTTTCTTCATAAAAGAAGAAAAATTAAGTTCTGAGTTTTACCAGAGGGTTGCAGGAAGACAGACAAGGAAGTGCTGCCAGGCTGCAGAGTCAGAGAAGAGGGAACTAGCATTTAGAAGAGCAGCTCTTTGGGAAAGCATCCACCAAGTTAGTGAAAGCCACTCTGGGTTTTGGGGAGAAGGGAACACAGAGCTCGAGTGTGAATGCTTTGAATGAGGATGTGTGCACATGGTGTGTGTGTGTGTGCGTAGGAGGTGAGAAATCCAGAACTCCATTATTTGAGCTGTTCAATGCCAAGTGTTTGTTTGCCTTTCTGCAACAACACTAGGGTATAGTAACACTCTTTTTTCCACTATGCATGATAATAACTTTCTATTTGATTGAACAGAGCAACTGGATTCATTTTTTAATGAAAAGAACTAAGTTTGATTTTCATGCACACCAAAAGTATCTAATCATATGCTATATGACATATCTATAGAAGTGTGAAAAATGTTTATGAGATTCACCTGCCCAAGGTGAGGGGCAGGCAGTGTGGGTGTTGGACTAGGTGATCTCTAAAGGTCATTTCTAACCCAAACCATCCTATGATTCTGTTCTATGTTCTACCTTATTTATTCTGGCCTAGTCATTCCAGTCCCTCTCTATAAGCTACACAAAGAAATAGGCATTCCTAGGGCATGACTCACCTCATCTTCACAGGAAGATTTTAAAAAGGTCAAAGGAATCCTTCTGTGTTAGCATCCATTTCTCTACTGACTGTGAAGGGGATGAAGCATGACTACCTCAAATTCAGGCATGCAAAACACAAGAGCAAATACATCCTGTTTCTCATTTGCAGTATAAAATGAGCTGTTTACATGGACACTTGTCCAGAAAACCACCAGAGGGAATAAACAGCTTAATCAGAAAGTGGGATGAGCTTGGAGTGTTGCCTTGTTTTGTTTTCCATTAAATACAATGCTACAATGTTTTTCTCTACAAACAGCAAATAAAGCTAACAGGTCTTATATCTTGCCATGAAGTGCTTCTGTGTGTTGTCCCAGTGGGCTGGAAAGTCTGCATTTGTAAGCATATCAGTTTCCAAGAACATGTGGGATGGTTTTAATTGCCATTCTAAAACTCTTTACCCTCCCAGTGCAGCCCATCCAGTGCCTCAGATGGATCTCTCCTGAGCAAAGGTCGTGTAGCTGAGGGTGCCAGTGCAGAACAGACTGTCTGACTTCTGTCTACTTTGCACAAAAAGCAACTGCAACAATTTGCAGCTCAATCTTCACCAGTGGCCAGTGAGCAGCAGTCAGGGACAGGGCTTGAGGAGTGAAGTTCCAAGGAGCACAATGGATCACTGCATGGGAAGTGCTCCAGTCAGAAGGAAGTGGGTGTACCTGCTAAAGATTACTTTATAGAACATGATAGAAGATACATATTTCCATTGCAGAAATACCTTATGAGGCCTGAGGCCTTGACCAGTCTTTGTCAGCAATCTGAATTTTTCAAACATAAATCACAGAACCATAGAATCAACTGGGTTGGAAGAGACCTCAAAGATCATCGAGTCCAACCCTACCGCAGTTACTAGAATGCTACCTAACATACACTGTATTATGATACTTCCTGCTAACTATAAGAAAAAGATCATAGGCTTTCTCATCTATCCTTCTGGCCATGACCTGTCAAGGCAATTCCATAATGGAATACTAGTGGGTGCTGTGCAAACAGCAGAAAGATACAGAAGCTCTCAAGAAGCAGTTCCTACTCTAATATTGAAAAACCCTTAATCATGTCTCTTCACTACAGATTCCCTTTATTACCACACCTGATACCTCTCTTCATCTTTCCAGCTAGATGTGTAATACCAATGGCACTAGGAGCAAAAGAGTTCAAGAACCTGAAAGTGAATTTCCAGACTGTCTGCACATCCAAGAGCTACTTCAAGTTTTGGGAAGAACAGGTGGTGGGCACAGGCAAAACATTACTGGGACACTAGCTTTTAGGTGAAATGACAAAAGATAAATTATTCAGAACAAAGACTGCACAGAGCTGCACTCAGGATATTAATCACAACTTGACCTTTCTATAGCAGCTTTCTGCCTCCTTTTGGCCAAGATTTATTCCAGCTACCTGCATAGTAAGTGTTTCAGCCTTTTGATTGCATTTGCAATACAGACAGCTTATGCCACTTGAAATGATGCCAAAATGTATCATTATGTACAGGTCAAACTACTCACTGGTCTAGGTTTGAGAAATCCAGTAGGAAATCTATGCAAGATCTTGTAGAGAGGGACAGAGTACACAAAGTAGGCAGACAAAATCTGGCAGCATGGAAGGTATGGTGGCCCCATGTCCTCCCCTGGAGAGCACATCTCCAGGATGTCAGGGACATAGTCAGGAGATGCTAATAGTGTCTCTTGCCACTGCTGCTGCCTCTGCTACCCTGCAGCAATCAGCCCATCACAACCTGATGTGTAAAGACAAGTTCCTCATTTACCAATACAGGTTTTAGAAGCTAAATTATTAACCAGGCTTCCATAAATAAATGTATCAGTGTGAACAGAGTTACATTTTTCCCCATGATCAAATGCTAGATACCCATGTTCCACAGCTGAGCATTTCTCCTTGCATATCTTGTGGAACAACTAGAGTTTAACAGTTGCCTTCAGGGAGTACCTAGGAGTGATAAGGACAACTTTAGCTTGGGATTACAGAAAGGTTAGTAATATTTATCTATTCAATCACTGACTCACTCAGAGCAAAGAGATTTGGGGTAGGTTTTGTTATTTTCCCTGGAGTTACTAGTATATCAGCTTGTTATTCCACACAGCTGATGCTCTCAGCCAAGCAGGCACTCTCAAAAGGATTCATGCATGTACATTGTCTGGGGCAGACCACCTCATCCTCCAGGATGATCTGGAAAAAATGCCTCCCTACATGATAAACCCAGATGGCTGAGAAAGAGAAAAGGACACAAAGATTTTTGTGACTTATTGCAATATTAGATCAAGCAATCTTTCCAGTCAAATGATATTGGAACATCACTCACCAACAAATACTGCCCCACATTCCTCTCTGTAGACTCCTGGGTACTGATAACCATTTGGGTGTCCTCAGAGGCTGCAGAGGCAGAACCTCTCAGGACTGGAGAGGCAAAAAGAAACTCTTTCTAAACCACAAAACACAGATTGTTAATTATCACTAGCCTCCTGCTTATTCTCTCCTGCCCCCTGAGATATGATACTGCATAATCTTCTGTTGCTGCTGTGCTGCCTAAAAACTGCTATTTGAGTACACATATTAGTACTGCAGTAAAGGAAAACATCCAAAAAATTAAGATCCCATAAAAGGATGCCAGAATTATTTACCCAAGGGAACACAATTATAACACACTTTTAAGACCCCATGTATATAATTTTAGTGCTTTCCTTCCCAAAATGTTGTCTAAATAACTGTTTACAATCCCGAAAGAAGAAATATAATGAAATAATAATATTTATAATAATAAAAAAAGAAGAGGTCTGATCAAGAGGGACTTGTACTATTTCAACAGTTCCACTAAGGATTCTCATAACCATAACAAACCCCTGCCTAAAGATATTCAGGAAAATCAGGAAATCCAAAGGAATGTTATTTCCAGTGCAAAATGTTGACAGCTCAGCTACTGGGAGAATGCAGAGTTAAATTTGCCTATATGGCCTCGTTCCAGGTCTGCATCTAGAAAGGCCAAAGCCAGACAAACACACACTAATGAAAGCACAAGGTTTACAAACACACCATGGCATGCAGAATTCCTCACGCCCGTCTCTCAGGGCACTCCTTACCTACCCCAGTATCAGCCAGATGACACTTGTGTTTGCACAGGTTACTCATACCTCTCCACCTTTCTTTGCTGCTATAATTTCCCAGCAGAAACAAAATACCAAGAAGGTATAGTCTTCTCCCTTATTCATTTTCACTCTTACCTCATAAATCATTGCTCTCCAGTGCATTAATCACTTTTCTTCTTCTAACTGCATCCTACTCTTCTATATTTTTTCTGACAGTCAGGGTTCCAAAACTAGGCAGGGTTAAGGTCTACAGTCCCATTGAACACTTAGCTATAGCTTCATTTTTTTCCCCTCCAAAACTTAACATCGATAATAACAATGAGCCCTAATCTGGATAAAGATGCCAACACTTAATAGACACTTTCACTACTGTATCATCTGAATACATTTAAAATATATCCGTAGAACAAAGGGATAGAAATGCTCCTGGAGAAAACAACATATTTGTACTTTTAGTCCAGAGCATTACAAGAGTCAAGGAGGCTGTTTTATACTTGGCAACTGTGAAGAAAATGTTACAGAAACAACAGCTAGTGTGGAAAAAGCTGTTAGAAAAAGTGGCTCCTGCAATGCAACATTTCCCTGCAGGCAGTTTTATTGCATTCTTTTACTATTAATCTTCAATGTGAGACCCAAATATGTTCCAAACCTACAGGTTTCAAGAATACTCAACTTGCATCATATTCCAGTCTTCTGGATTACTTTACACAAGATGAAGATTCCCCATTCCCAATACAAATGTGATGTTCTTTCCTGTGGATGTTAACACAGTCCACCATACAGTTAGTGCTGTTGCTGCACTAATGCCTACAGTGAATTGACACAAATTCCCAGACTATATTTTTATTTAATTGAATGTCTGTCATGGTTCTCTTAGCCTTCTGAAGTCACACGTGTATAAACCCCAGTCCATCTTGGCACCATTAGTCTATCTCTTTTCTTAAGCAGGTTTAATATAGCCAGAATGGGAATTCAGTCCCTTATTTCCTCCATTTTTCTCTTCCCTGACTCATCGGGCACCAGGGATTTTGTACAAAGATTCAGGAAAAGGAAAGAGGTTTTAGAAGCACTATTAAGTACATTTCTTCCCAAGACTGACCTTCTCTACAGTTCTGCAATGACCCCAGAAGTGAGGGAGCAAGCTCAGATTCAAAGCACACACAATTGCTCAAAAAGCCATCAACTGCATCATGCAGTAACTGCAAATGAAAAATACCATCTCCAAGTGACAAATGGCTTGCTTTCAAACATCACTTTTTTTTCCCAGAAATCTAATAGCAGAATTCTCAGAAAAAAAATGTTCTTATGGTCATAGACATTTGCTTTTACAGTACTCAGATAACACCTGCTAGTTTTGTGTCATACCTATAAAAAACGGCCAAACATCTTCAAGCTCCACTCTCCTGTTCCAGCCCTGGAAACACATTGGTGGTGTGTACAATTCCTGAATTGTCCCCAGTGGAGACATTCATGCTGTGAACGTGTTTTCTCCCGTCTGCTGACACATTGCTGCTTACACAGTTTGCCAGGCTGTCCAGGTGAAAGGTAGTCATGTAAACCAAAAGTTACTGGAGTCCCAGTGGAGAGACACTAATATATTCAGCTGCATTCAAATCACAAATCGTCTCAACACATAATGCAACTACTCCTAAAAAGCACAGTCTTCCTCACATGAAATGGCTCTGGTGAAAGGCAATCTCTCACAAAAAAATAAAAATAAAAATAAAGCTATGACAAATTCAGCTGGAACCACGACAAAGCAACTATAAAGACAATTTATGTCACCAATGAGGGATGCCCCAGATAACGTCGATATTCCAGGTAGGCATTAAAGTGAAGATGAAGAGCAACTCTCTTAAAAACAAATAAAATGCTCATTTGAGGAGCTTCCTGTTAATACTCATTTGTGGAATACAGTTCAAACCACAATGGAATTTTGTTTAATTTCTGATATCCATTTCTGTTTCTAAGCAATACAAAAAGCATACCCAGGGAAAAGTTACTTTAATCTGTACCTTTTTATTTCCATTGTAATTGAATTATGCAGAAATTTCAGTGCAGGCAGAGAAATATTAGAAAAACAGACAAATTCAGTTCCCAAGCAATTGATTGGGCTCTGAAGCTTGAAGCTGTTCCACAGTGCATGGAAAGCCTCACAGAATGGGGCCACTCAGCCAAACCCAGGACAAAGAAACAAGTGGAAAAGATCCTTTTTTTTTTTTTTTTTTTTACAGCAGCGCCAGGCTGTTTGGAACAGGAAGAAGGCAGAAGACTCCATTGACATATGTTGTATGTATGTTATGTTCATTGGTATACATCAAATGGATATGTTTATACATTCCTTCTATATAAACAGCTGAGAAAAACAACCCTCAAGGTCCAAATAGAAATACATAACAGCTTCCTGTGACTGCCACAAATAAACCTCCAACCTACCAACCCTGGACCCAAACCCAAACTGGTCTTCAAGGTCTACTCTTCCATCTGTTCTTACCTATTCTGCATTTCTATGTTTCCAGGCTCTAGGACAACAAACACATTAGCGTGCTCATCCCTGGGATGAAGGAAGTTTGATTAGAAGGCAGAGTAAATGTAGGCAAGGCAATAGCAATTAAGAACTGGGAAACAAAGTGCTCTGTCACAGCACAATCCTGCACTGCAGATGCCTTCAGCCATCTTTCTGTCAAACAGATTCCCTTCCTCCCTCCTCCATACAAGATCAATTGTCTTATTAATAGACAGTAGTTAAACATCAGGTATAAAATTTGTCTTTCTTGATAAGGAGATTTCGATGAGAGACATTACGTAATAACTAGATGACTGCCTCATCACACTGAAAATTGTTTAATAAGATCATGTCTGGGTCTGGCACTTGAGGACATGGTTTAGGGTTTAGGAGTTACAACAGATTGGCAGGCTAATGGTTGGACTTGATGATCTTAGAGGTCTCCTCCAACCTTGATGATTCTATGATTCACACCTACTGCTTTTCCACTTTGAAAAATACAGCTACAATCCCAAACTCACATAGAATTTTAGTTAAATAAGTAGTTCTCAATCCCTTAAGAACTTGAGATTTCAACTACTATAAAATATATGAAAGTAAAACACACTAGTAAGTATTTCTTGCGGATAAACACAGTGCTGAAGACAGCCTAGAAATGTTAACATGTTAAACCACTTCAAATGTTTAAGCACACTGCGAATCAGACTCATAAGTCCAGCTGAAAAAAAACACATTCCTCAAACCTCACTTGAAACTCTGAAGAGCAACTTTCATCTTGTAGATATTCCCTATACTCACTTAGATGCAAATCAGAAGCATAGAGACCCTTGGATCTAATTCACTTGGGGAATAATTTATCTAAAAGATACACAGTAAATCATATAAGGAAAAGCTAAGTATTGATATCAGAGAAACACAGAATAGTTTGGGTTGGAAGGGACCTTAAAGATTATTTAGTTCCAAGCTTCCTGCCATGGGCAGGGACATCTTTCACTAGACCAGGTCGCTCAAAGTGCTATCCAACCTGGCCTTCAACACTTTCAGGAATGGGGTATCCACTGTTTCTTTGGCCAATCTGTTCCTGTGCCTCATCACCCTCACAGTGAATAATTGCTTCCTTAACAGCCAATTTAAATCAATTATCTTTCAGCTTAAAGCCAGGAAAGCCCATCCTATCACTCTATGTCCTTGTCAAAAGTCTATTTCCCACTCTCTTGAAAGCCTCCTTTAGGCACTGGAAGGTGCTCTAAGGTCTCCCTGAAGCCTTCTCTTCTCCAGGCTGAACAACCCCAACTCTCAGTTCTATCTTCACAGGAGAAGAGCTCCAGCCCTCTGATCATCTTTGTGGGCTCCTCTGAACTTGTTCCAACAGGTCCATATCCTTATGTTAGGGGCCCATAGCTGGACGCCGCACTCCAAGTGGGGTCTCATGAAAGCAGAGCAGAGAGGCAGAATCATGTCCCTTGACCTGCTGGCCATGATGCTTTTGATACAGCCCAGGAAAAAGCTGTGAGCACACACTGCTGGGTCATGCTGAGCTTCTCCTCCACCAGCACCCTCAAGTCCTTCTCCTCAGAGCTGCTCTATACTATTCTGCCCTTTTACATCAAGAAACTTGGGAGAGTGAAGGAAAAAGAGCACACATGGAGAGTGTGCCATCACAGATGACACAGCTTTCCTGATTATATACCTATTATAGGCAATAAGTGTTCATTATGATCACACCTGTTCTGGCCTCCACTACACATAGCCAATTAGGTTTCCCCATACTAAGTCCTGTTAAGAATAAACCTGCCCCTAGGAAACAAATCCCTGGTTTAAAGTTTTTTAATGATGAAAAACTTTAAGAACTTATTAGTCTAATGAGTGCTTTTATTTTGAAAAATCTGAACCCTCTGGCTAGTCCCAGGATGTCCAGCTTCTAATTTCCAACACTGGCTGTTGTCAAACCTTTTCCTTCTTGAGTGAAGAGGCCAATCCTCACCTCAACATTTCTAGGCAATGATCTAACCACTTCTTTCTTTCGGATCCACTCAAGACAACATATGCTCTAAGTGTCTTTACAGCAAGGGGTTTTTAAGTATTTTATATACAGCAGTGGGGTGCATCTTGAACACCGATCTCCCACTTGAAATGCATACAGCTAAGCCCTTCATGGGTAATCTTCCCACCTGCTCCTCTATCTTCTCACATTTGCTTAAAGGGCTACTCCTTGGCTGACTGCTCATCAACACCTCCACCAAGGATTTCCAAAAGTCACTAATTCTGGGGAGCCCAATTAACTGTTCCATGTGCAATGACTCCACACTTGGTATGCTGAAATACAAGTTGGCTAGCTATGCTCAGTAACTATCAAGTACCCAAAACTACTTTATCTAAGTGGTTCTCACCCTCCATCATTTACTCCTTGCTTTGTATAGTCATATAATAAAATTGAAGTTACATATTAGGCTCTTTAAGAATACACAGACAATATTTTTTAAAGCAAAAAGATGGAAACAAATTTTAGGCAGCACACGGCAAGAGCTGACCTTCATCTGAGCCCCACAGAGCCGCTCACCTGCTCACTGACAAAGAGGGGAACTGAGCCCGTTCCTTATCATCCCTTCCACGGCACAACCACAGACGGCACCACCGGCGAGCAGGATCCGCCACCTTCGATTTTCAGAGTCGCGCATGGTGCAAAGCATTAAAACACAAACCCCAAGCAAAAATCCACGGATCCTCCGCCAGGTTATTAACGCCAGAATCCCCTGCTGCCCCGGGGGGAGCCGAGCAGAGCAGACCCCGCTCCGGGAGAGCCGGGACCGCACCGCGGGCTGCCTCCTCCGGCCCTTCGCTCGGGGAAAACAGGGAGAAAAAAAGAACAAAAGCATAACAAGACCCCAAACAGTTGCTATTAAGAAGGACGGACTCACCAGAAACCTCGGCAAGGGAAGAAAAGCACGTACAAGCAGCAGCATCCCCGGCGCCAAGGGCTGCTGGAGGAGCAGCCCGGTGGGGCTGGAGGTGAAGTGTTGCTTCCCCGGGCTCGGGCTCGGGCTC
>NW_008665211.1:0-13560 GCF_000695815.1 Acanthisitta chloris | reverse complement strand
AGTCCCCCTTGGGAACTCACCTCCTTCCATGGTGCAACCCCAGCCAGCAACATAGCAGGTTTGCAGCTCTGACAGTCTCACCGTGGTGTCGGCCACGGCCTTGCCCAGGACAGGCTGGTCCAGTTCCAGCAAGGCAATGTCATTCCTCTCCGTACCAGGATTATAGTGTTGGTGAGTCAGTAGCCGCTTAATCCAGCGCACTTGTGCCCCAGAGCCTGGCTGAGTCAGCTGGGTGGCCCTGATCAGCACACTCAACACGCTGATGTTCCTGGAAGACAGATGGAGAGAGGGCTGGGAGGGAGCTGTGGCAGCCCAGCAGTTCCCAGCCTTCTGCTTTGCATGGCAGAGAGAAAAGCAGCACTATGGAGAGTGACCTCCCTCACATGGCTCAGGGAATGTCAAGCTAGAGGCTACTAAGAAGCAATGGCATGAGCCCAGTGTTCTCCTGAGCAGTCCCACTGGGCACACTGCAAGGACATGGGATGGGAGTAATGCATACTGCTGCTGCTGCTGCTGCTGCTGACAGGGCACCCCATTCCCTGCTCCTCCTTACCTGATATCAATGAAGCAGTGGGCTGTGACAGCTGGACTGAAGGCCTCAAATGAGAACAGGATTGACCCTGACGAGATAAGCCTGTATCTGTGAGACTAACAAGGTAAACATCTTGTGAGAGAAGAACAAGATAACCATAAAAGGAGGATGTTTGGGAAGGGCATGTGTAAGCAGCTATTAACCAATAAATTAGGCATTAGCACATCACTGACCAATAGGTAATTAACACGGTGTGTGAAGAACAATATAAAAGAAGCATTGTAAAAACTAAACTTTTGTTATTGCCACAGAACATGTGTCTTTTTTGTATCTACACACACAGCGACATCTGCAACAAGTGGTGACCCTGATGTGATTCAACATGATACGGGATCAGACGTGATGTGGCAGTAGTTGGCAGCAGGGAGAGCAGGGAAGATGGAGCCCAGCATAGCGTTGACAGCATGGAGAGCTGTATTGGTCCAGACAGCATTTGTAGAAGACACCTGTAGTCAGGTGAGTGGCTGGGAACAATAGGAGCCAGGGTATCCGTAGGGGAACAGTCCATAGTAAGTATATGGGCCCTCATGTTACGCAAGTGAGGGATAAAATTGGACAAACGGACACTGCAAGCCCTGCTGTTAAGGTGCTAAAGTCAAGGGATAGAAGCCACTACTGAAAATGCATTCAGTGTTAATGAGTCGGTACTATGATTTTTGAGCCAGTGTCTTGAGGGAATGAGACTGTTAAAGACTTAATGACTACCTGGAGAATGGTGCTAGAGACACTTAAGCGGTTAAAATGGAGAATGATGACAAGGAAGGGCTGGAGGCCTCTGATCACAACACCAACGGGCACAGCGAGCAGCAGCAGCAGCAGAAGAAAGTAGAAGGTGATGGCGGTGTCAGGGCACCAGGGGAGCTGGCAAGGCAGAACAAAAATCTGGCTGATTGTTGTAATCATAAATTATCAGATTGACGATTTGAATGCATCTTTGTGATTTGTTTTTTCCCTCCCTTCATTTCATTGCTTTTGTGACTAGTGTATTAGTGTCAGATTGCACCACTTAGTTGTGAGGAGAGGTCTCCTGCTTGCTAGTTTCGGTGGTTGTGTGTTGAGTATAAAATAATTGGAAAATACAGGAGCAGAGAGCATTGAATCTAATATAAAGGATTCGGGAACAACTCAGCCTATGGCACCCTCCCTCAAACCTCACTGGGACTCCAGCTCTGCTCGCGGGGAGGGACCCCCCATGGGTAGATCGGCTGTTCCGGGGGAGAGGGTGGATTGGGAACTGCACTCTGACTTGTATCCTTGAAAAGAGATTAGGGAAATAGTTTCAGTGTGTGTATTTCTCTGTGTGTCATGTTGATATATGTTGTCTTTGGTTTTTTGTGTGTTTTTTGTTCTGTGTGTGCAATAGGAATTATGAGTTTGTTTGGAAGGAAAAGGAGTGACAACAGAGGGGAGAGGAAAGCTGCTCCCCTTGTTGTGCACCCAGAGTTGATGAAGGAGCCTTGGAACATCTTATGGGATAGGTTAGGAACCTGCACTGGGGTTGGACTTGAATCATGGACTGTGTTTGATCCCAGGGAGTTGTTAGAATATTGGGGGCAGTTTGTCAACATGTCCCAGACCATGAAGAAACAACGGTTAGACCATGCAGGTCGGATGGCAGGAGCTCTTCTTTTTGCATATAAAACAGTCTGGGGACTAGTGGGTGAGTTAACTGAAAGGGTGAAAGCTTAAGAACAGCAATTACAGGAGGCAAAGGCAGCAGCCATTCTACAGCAACAGGCTTTGATAGTGGCTATGAAGATGTGAAGCAGGTGGGAGGAAAAATGTGCGGTCCTGAGCAAGAAATGTGCTGTACGGGCATGTAAGGGGAAAGAAAGTGGTATGAGGGTCTGCATGGTGGTAGAAAACCCTGACTGGGATCCCGGGGCTGTGGCCAAGCTCTGGGAGCCAAAGTCTGTGTGACATGTTGTGACTTGTGTCCAAACAGTCACCAAAGACACTTAGAGGTGATGATGAGGAAAGGCGAGGAAGTAACAATCCCCAGAGGAGACTGATGACCACCCTTAAGCTCTGCAAACATGCACAGAGCAACCAAACATATGTGACCAAAGACATGTTGATGCCCTAGAAATTTGAACCCGCCTCATCCTGCGGTGTATCGGTCACATGAGGATGACGCTGCAGAATTATGATATATAAGGCCATGTACACCTTTTGGGGTGTAGTCCACCAGAACTCAAGGACCACATTGCCTCTGTGGGGATGCCTGCTAAGCTTCTGTGCCTGCTCCCCCCCCTCCATGGGACTCTGTGCTGGACTGACCACCTTACTGTATTGTGATAACAACCATGGGGAGGTGCCTGGGCTGGCAGAGGGCCAGGGTGTTGCTGCTCTTTCTGTGCTGCTGTACTGGATGGGCTGGAACTCCTGTGTGAACTTAAGTTGAATGGACTGTGACCTGTTGATGAGCTCATGATGAAGCAGAGACTACTGCAGCCTATGATGTGGACTATACTAATGACGGACTCTAGCAGGGGGAACCCCCTGTTGCTAGCCAGGCTGGGAACAAGAAGAATGTTCAATTGCACTGTTCCACCAGATGGCCTGGTCCAAAAGGACCAGGGATGGAGATTGTAATGCATGTGCGTTTAAATGGCTTAAGCCATGATTTGAGTTGTTAGTTACAGGAATTACTATGCTACAGCAGGAACCATATGAAAATGGGAAGGCCAATTTCAACTATTAACCTGGGGTCAAGGATAAGCTTGCGCAAGCACAGGTTGCAGTCCACGATGGGTCCCAGTGAGATGTGTGCAGCCATGTACTACACCCTTATCATCAGTGCTGCGGGAATCGACGCCCTCTGAAGAGGAGGTGTGACACCAATGTAGCCTGGGCTGAAATGAGTGCCCACACAATGTGTTTGACCCTTGCTGTGATCACCCTCATCCTAACGCTGTCAACAGGACGTGCTGTCTGGCTTCCTTCAATGATGACGACTAACATCCGGGTAACCTTAGCCAATGTGATGGGACAGGACACATGATGCCTGTTGACTGCTTCTCCAGAAAACCCTTTTACAACCTGTTTAGTAGGACAACTGTTAGACATAGATAAATGGCCTATGCCATCTAGTATGAGTACAGCTGTATCCCACAATCAAACTCTGGTTGACCTTTGGAATTTCTGGGCTCCACACCTGCCAATCAACGACCTGGAGCCACAAGAATTAGAATTGCTAGATTCAGTAAAAATGGACTATAGTTGCCTATGGTGCCCTCGGTCCTCTGTGCTGCTGTCACAGTGTGGCTGGTTCTGTGTTCTGGACACTGTGGCCTTTGGCATGGGCGTAGGGGTATGGGGAGATGCAGCATAGAACCATAGAACCATAGAACGATCTGGGTTGGAAGGTACCTTAAAGATAATCTTGTTCCAAACCCCACAGCCGTGGGCAGGGACGGACACCTTGCACTAGAGTAGGTTGCTCAGAGCCTAGCACAGAACTTGTTCTTGGACACTTCCAGGGATGGGGCATCCACAGCTTCTCTGGACGACCTGTGCCAATGTCCATGTCTTCTAACATAATCCTTCTTGAAGTGTGTTTGGAGATTCCTGCCTTGAGTGGGGATGCCCCTCAAGGTTACTTCTCAAGGCTGAGCAAAAGAGATAGACCCGTGGTTGTTGATATGGGTGAGCAACACCAATCTCAACTTAATAATTGGGTTTGCTAGCTGCAATGTAAGTGCTTCAATATTGCTTCCAAACAATGTACTATACTAACAGTTGTGTCTGCCTATACTGTGTGGTAAATAATTCTGATTAAGATCTTTTAGTATAAGCATCATAATTATTAATTTTTATATAAATATATTTGGTTTGCCATCCTTAATCCTTCAGGACAAAGTTGTATAACGGTTCAATTACACCTATATAATCCTTTAAACATGAGGGCTAAGATTGGATCCAGCTGCACCTAGACTCCTCTCTGAGAAGGAGTTTAGAATGCAAGGGGAGTCCTTTCTGCACCTCATGACTCAGTGGGTGGGCTTCTCTAATACATTTGTCTGAAGCTCCCATGCTGTACATGGAACTGAAGCAGAGATGTCATGACCCTCACAGCTCTGACTTCTTCTCTCTGTCTGCTATTAGGGACACTTGTCAAATGGCACCTTTTAGAGGGTGCACTGAGGAACTACAGATTCCAGGCAGATGCTTTACATACTATGCAGTAGGATGAAAGAAGAACCATATATTTGCCCAGGCACTAATTTAAAATGTATCTTTTTTCTCCTCCACTCCACACAGACACAGTGGTCTTGTCTGCAGCATTAGGAAGAGTCTTTCTCATTATTCTCCTCCCTGGGCCGCATCCTTGTCATGTGCTTTTATCCTTTTTATTTTTCAGAATTTCTGTCATATCATTCTGAGACAGATCTACCCAAGGAAGCAAACCCAGTTTGTCTTGCAGCTTGGATCAGAAGTCTAAATTCAAATCTCTGTAATCTTATGAAGGGTCTCAGGGCAAGATGTGCATCACTGTTGGCTCAGGACTGTCATTGGTGGCATAATGTAATGCCCTTCAGGGGGACTCAAAACATCTCACAGCCTTTGGTTCTTTTCAGAAAAATGGGTTTTCTTTCCTCGCTGTGTATCAGTCTGTTACATGCAATAGTGCTAGCTAGCTCCAGGTGCAACTTGAGAAGTCCTGTTAAGCTGGAGAGAACTGTGGTGTGTCACCTTGTGTACAGAACTGACTTCAACCTACCCCCAACCTAAAAAACATGCAGGTAGAGGAGACTGTCTATTTTAATGGTTTTGTACAAAATGTTGCATGCAATCAGTTAGGGTTTATGAGCTTGTCTAAAATAGTGACTATCTTTATATTCTTGTCATAAAAGGAGGCGGTTGCGGCTAGACTAAAGAAGAGGTCTGGTCCTAAACCTTGGTGGAAAATACTTTGGTAGTATTCCTCAGAGGAGACGTCCTGGCAGCTCAGAGGAGGGTGGCATCATAAATAAATGGTACACATCATTGTACCATTTATCATTGTACCATTTATCATGATGTGGCTATCATAAATAGCCACATCATTGCTATTATTAAGAATAAAAAGAAGAGATAATGTAAATAGTCTTGACACTGCATTTCCATTTCAGACCTGGTATAAATACTTGTATAAATCACTGTTATTCAAGTCCTGCCTAGATCAGACCCATATTTTCCATGTTGTTTCTGTGTTTTTTCCATTTCCACCACACCAGGTAGATCCGACCTTGAGCGAGTCTCCCCGTTTCTCTGTTCCCTTTCTGTAAAACGTGGGTGATGGTTCATCAAGCCTGCAAGGAAAAAATGCCCTGGGTGTACACTGTCATAGTGGGCACTGTGAACATAGCTTAAGGAAATATGATCTCAAACACAAAGCGCATTCAGGTTTAAAATGGCTGCAGTGCCAAGCTGACCTAAAATTTCTGTTCCAGTTGCCATTGGCTTCTTGTGGTGTTTCAAAATCCAATGTGGAACAACAGGCAATGCAATGTGGCTGAGAGTGCACAGACACTGGTTCACATCAGCGTCCTTTGGTATGTAGGGCTGGCTGCCAGTCAAAGTCTCCCCTCATCCAAACTCAAATTAACTTCATGTCATTCAGCAATGCCTGCTCTGCATGCATCTGCTGCTTCTCCTCTCTTGTTTAAACTAATGAGGACAGAGCCCACACATCTTGTTAAATGTTTGCAGTGTTCACAGTCATATTCTTGGAAAGGCTTGGGGAAAAAAACCAGCAAAAAAAAATTAAGGCCAAGCTCACCAAATACCCTGAACTTTTTGTGTTTGATAAAAAAAAGGGGATCCAATGTTCATGGAAATACTGAGAATACCACAGCACATCCTGGAGACATGAAGGATGAAGGTGATTGGAACTAGGAGGCAGCGTGGATTCACCACGGGAAACCCTGCTTGCCCACCTGATAACCTTCTGTGGTGAAATGACTGGCCTGGGAGATGATGGGAGTGCAGTGACCACTGTTCATTTCACAGACTTTCTGCACTTCCTGTCAGAATAGCCTCATGGAGAAGTTGAAGAAGTATTGGCTGGCTGAGCAGACAGGGATGTGGGTTGAAAACTGGCTGAGTGGCTGGGCCCAAAGCATGGTGGCCCAGAGTAGCACCAAGTTTACTTGGAGGCCAGGAACCAGTTAGTGGTGAATGCTAAGGCAAGGGGTACTGCCAACAAGTGGAGGGAAGCGATCCTTTCCCTTGGCTCTGTCCTGATTCCCCTCTAGTATATCTGCCATCAATCACATTCCTCAAGAAGGAGATGAGCTGTCACCAGGCTGTGTGTGTCTCTGGTCTGAGCTCTGTCCTGAGAACTGTGGGTGCTGAGAAGCAGGAAGTAGGCAGTGGGGTAGGAAGAAGGGGAGGATGGCAGCAGCAAGAATAGAAACTCCCTCATCCTCATCTGGCCCACCAGATCTACCTTGCCATTTTCAAGTGAGTCACAGTGATATGTCCCACAGCAGGACTGGCTGATGAGGTGTAGTGATGGCCCCTGTCCTCTCCGAAGAAGAACCTCTCCTCTGCCCTCTCCTTCGGTGAGGGCAGAGGCCATTCACAGGTTCCCAGCCATGCACTGTAAATATCACTTCCTCCTGCCTATGTGAGTTGAATTCAGACAGGACAAGGGGGAAAATGCCAGTTAACAGAAACAGAGCTACAAGGGCGATGAGAGCCAGGGATCTCAAAACTCTAGGCTTGTGTTTTTGCACAGCCACTCAAGCCAGTGTCAGATGAATACAAAATGCAGGTGCTCTGATTTTCTGTCATTTCTTACCCATTGTGCATTTCATATGAAGGGCTTCAAACACAAGAAGCAAGGGAGAGAGTCTCTAGCATGAAGGTGGAGAATTGATGTATGAATATGGCTTTGCCTTGAGAAAGGAAAAATTACTGTTGCCCACGGCAAGAAATCAGGAAGATGCATCTAGTACATTATTAGGAGATGGGTACGCTGCATTAAATGAGACTAGATATGTGTGAGACTTTGAATAAGATGGAGAAGCCAATGATGGGTGGAACAGTTGAAGAGGGAGACCTTCATAGCAGCATTTTGCCCAATGTTACATGTGAAAATGAGGAAAAAGGGAGAATAGGATTGTTTATCCAAGGTTTTTGTGTTCTTTCTGGTCTTCACATTGGGGTACCTGCTGGAACCTCTGTGTCTGAACATGGAGAGATTTTCATTGAAATGCTGTACCTTTTAAGGTAACTCAAAGCACAGTCTTATACTTACAGACATAGCAGGCTTTGAGAATGGCCATACTAACCAGACAAGATACAGAGAGTTTCTAAATTCCAGTAGCCTAATGGATAGCAATACTAGAGGCAGGTTCATACTGTAATTTTTATTCAAAACCTGGACATTAGAGAGACCATTTCTTGTACCTGGAATTCAGAACAGGTCCACTATATATAGCTGGAAGTTAACAAATAGATGTGATCTCTTATCACCTTAACATTTGAGATGAGACAGTTCAAGATATAATTTTCTTCAAATAATAAAAAGCAATCTATGGGAGGAAGTGCAAATTGCAAAAATGAGTAAGAAAAGATAGTTCACTTTTCTTATAACAGGATTTAGCAGGAAACACATGACATTATTAATCACAATAAATGAAAGGAAGAACATCTGCACACAATATATAAATTGTGCACCTCCTTGCCAGAGGATGTCTTTGAATATAAGCAAGAATGGACAGAAGAAGCAATTAGACAGAATGAGAAAGAAAGGTCTCACATGAGCCATTAAGCTCTGGGAAGCAGGAACAGCCTCCAGAAGTCCCTGATCTAGTGGCAGTCATAAGATAGAGAGTACACTGGGGAAAGGAGCATGCTATGCTTATCCCATTTCTTATGCTTTTTTCCTACATACCTTCCACTGTTCAGACTCAGAGACAGGATGCTGAGCTAAATGAACCTTTGTATGACCCCGTGTGGCTATTCTCATGAATTATACAAGACACAGTTCATATATGCTATGGATGCAATTCACATTCACGCAGAGCAACAGCTTACAGCCTTGCAAATTCTGCTGGGTATTTACAGTGAGAATTTAAGCAGAACCTAAGGGGCTGAGTTCATGCATTCACATGATCCCATTTCACCCAATCTGAAATTGCATACTGCCTCTTCTGTGACTGCTTTTTGGCTTGGGTGCAATTTGATATGCAATTAGTCAAACATCCTCTCCTGCAATATCTGTCCTGTTGTGAACAATTAGTGTTGCATAAGCGAATACATTCTGAGGCTCAAATCCTGGGGATTCCTGTCAATTTGCATTGACAGCATGCTTACAAAAAAGAAGCTGACAGTCCAGCTGGAATTGAGTGTTAGCAGCCACAGAGGCAGCCACATACCAGCCCACAGATGGTCCACTTTATCTTAGCTTTGCCTGCCTTGAGTATCTTTGTCTTAATATAAATGTTATGCAAGATACTGAATGTGTTCAAATATCCAGAAATGCACTTCTTAGCATTTCAGGTACAGACTAAGACCACAAGCAGAATTATTAGATATTTCAATGTGCAACCTATGGGTAGGAAATCATCAGGTTTTTAGTTATTTACAGGGCATTTTCTTCTTGCCAGAGAAGAAGGGACCACCTGGTAGGAGGCTGACTTCATGCTGTTCCCAAGCTGGCCAGTTTGCCAACTTCACTTGAAGAAGGGACAACTTGACTTTGAAAGGGAGATCAGTTTGCTCTTAACTGTGTTTCTCTACAAAATCATGCTTTGTGATGATGTGTTTTTCTCCGCATTAAAGCTTGCTCATGTGTAGCTGGGTATCTTATCAAACCTTACAGAAATCACTTACTTAAAAAAAAGCAAAACTCCTCCCAAATCTTCCCTCATCAAGAACTAAATTTTCTGAGGGAGGTAATTTTTGTAGTGATCAGAGCTCACATGTTGGAAAAGCTATCAGATGCTGTCTTTTCTTAGCTTTGTAAAGCCATTTAGCTGTGTTCTGGAAGTAGCTGGCTTTTAGTACTCTGGCTAATCAGATCCCTTCTTGGTTCATCCTGAGCTAATTAACTCTCATCTCTTCAAATTATTCACAGTGCAGCTGATCACCTAAAGACCTCACATCCCTGTACAGCAGCTGCTGTCCATCGCTGATAAGGTGAGACCTTCTTCATCACGAGCTGTCTTCCCAAGCAGAAATAGATCAAAATGGTAAGCAGTGCCAGAATAATGTACCAAATAGCAGCCTTTTCTCTAGGTGCAAATTTTTCCTCTCCAAGAAACTGCCTATAGTTCTGGATGCTGTTTTTCTGTTATATAGGCTGTAACATGTTACTAGGAAACAAGACCCCATGCATGTGGGACAGCTCAGCTCGATCAAGCATCTTTGCCCTTCAGTGGCTGACGATCTGTATCAGCCCTGTACAGCCCTGTAAGTGTTATAGGGTGAACCATGCAACATAATTTTCCAAGCATGAACAGCATTCCAGGGTTACATGTCGTTGTGCTCCTCTGCACCTCTTAGAAAATGGCTTGGATTCAAAGTATGGTTAAATTATTTGGAGTTTTAAGAGGAAGCCACAGTCACACACCAATACTAAAGCATGGGATTTGTTGATTCGGAGACCTTTACAAATGCCAGGCACAAGCATACACCAGTTATTTAATGCTAAAAGATATAGTGAAGTGAGATGTTCTTTGGAAAAGAGAGAGCTTAGACTATTGAAGGAGTTAGGAGTAAAGACACTTACAAATGCCATCCCAGGGGTTATGTATTTCCAGTGCCATAGCTGCAAGTGTATCACCAGCAACTCCCTCAAAACATACAAGAGTCACAGAGAAGATACAAACGTCCACAGTTGAGGAAGCTTTTGCTAATCTTCCTCTCTCTGATGCTAAAAGAGAAATTTGTACTTGCCTGTGTTAATATTTGCACACGAATTCCAACCCTGAGACTCTACATCATGTAAAACAAGATGGTAGCAAATACTGGCTGAAGATGTCTGCTTGTCAAAGCAGCCTTAGGTAGTGTCCATCCAGGAGACTCAGTTGCTCTCTCCACCCAGATGGCCACAGAGAATCCCTTGTTATCTTTTCACCTGGAGCCTTCTTATTTACACACCCAGCATTAGTGTCATCAACATTAGCGTCTCCAGCACTGGAATTGAACCCTGTTAAAGCTTTGACACTGAACCTAGACTTTCAGAAAGGGCCCTTTCTCTGCAAACCAAACAGAAATGCAGTTATGAACAGCTGCTGCAATCCATAGTGTCTGAAATTCATCTTTGGACCTGACTGCAGCACGGCCTGAAAATCTGCCTGTTATTAACCTTCCAGATGGCAAGCTGAGGAGACATCCCTCAAAAGATGGATGTACAGTGAAATTTTAATTAATGGTCAATGACCTTTAGGAGTGAGACAGTGATCTATGTGCTATGGCAGACACCATGGATATCTTAGGAAATTGCTGAAGTGATGAAAAATGCTTTTTTTTTTTCAAGGTGTGACATTTTTCTAATTAGATTTTAGCATTCTACTTCAGATTTGAAATATTGTTTATCTGCTTTTCTCTCAAGGACCTTAACACCTTCTCAGACCTTCAGCAGACCACATCAGGATGATTGGATGGTCCCCCAATGTAGATTTATCAGTCTCCAAATCTATCTTCTAGTTTTACTGGGCTACACATGAGAAATTAATCAACTAATTAACATTAAACAGAGAGAAATCTGAGGAGATAGATAAGTGGAAAGAAGTTTCTAATCTTAGTTCTTCTTTTCTTGTTCACATCTTTCCATTATTTTGTGCTTCTGTATGCCTGTGTATCTTGGATATGAGCACAAAATCATTTGCAGACAGTATGCAACACCTCTCCTGCAGATTTTTGTATAATTTTGTCACAATCTCTTGTCATTACATAGCATCATAGAATCATCAAGGCTGCAGGAGACCTCTAAGATCATCAAGTCCAACCATTAACCTGTCACTCTGCTGTAACCCCTAAACCCTAAACCATATCCTCCAGTGCCAGATCCAGATGCCTCTTAAACACATCTAGGGGTGGTGACTCCACCACCTCCCTGGGCAGCCTTTTCTATTACCTGACCACCCTAACTGTGAAAATTTTTTTCCTAATACCTAATCTGAATCTCCCCAGTCTCAGTTTATATAGCTCCCTCTAGTCCTCTCACTGCAGGCATGGCAGGAGAGACCATCCCCCACCTCTCTACAACTCCCTTTCAGGCAGTTGTAGAGAGCAATGAGGTCACGCCAGAGTTGCCTCTTCTCAAGGCTAAACAGACCCAATTCCCACAGTTGTTCCTCATACAACATGTTTTCCAGAACTTTTATGAGCCTCATTGCCCTTCTGGACTCACTCCAGAACCTCAATGTGAAAGTGAAGGGCTCAAAACTGAACACAGTACTTGAGATGTGTCCTCACCACTGCTGATTACAGAGGGATGATAACTTTCCTAGTCCTGCTGGCCACTTTATTCTTGATACAGGTCAAGATGCCATTGGCCTTCTCGGTCACCTGTGCACACTGTTGGCTCATATTGAGCTGCTGTCCACCAGCATTTCCAAGTTCCTTTCTGATGAACAACCCTTGAGCCACTCTTCCTAAGCCTGTAGCCCTACATGGGGTTGTTGTGCCCCAACTGCAGGACCTGGCACTTTGCCCTACTGAACCTCATGGAGTTGTCCTCAGCCCACTGATCAAGCTGGTCCAGGTCTCACTTTCCTACCTCCAGGCAGATTGACACTCCCACCCAACTTAGTGTCAACTGCAAATTTACTAAGGGTGCACTCAACATGTCCATGTGAAGAGTAGTTCATGACTACTCCTTGAGTCTGACTCCTAGTGAAAAATCAGATGCCAAGGAAATCACCATTAGTTTCTATGGTAAATAAGTATATTGGCTCAAGGTCATTTTCAGGGGGAATCAGCATTTTCCTCATGTTTGATGTGGCCAGACTACATCTGCTTGTACTTCTGGGGGTGGTTAGGAGAGAACTTGTCTTGTGTTCAGACCTGTCTGGAAGCCTGGGTTAATGAAATAGATCTGTATTATCAAATTCCCCTGCAAGATAACACCATGTCTCCATGCTAGCTTGGGGCATGAGTAGAGTGGGTTTACTCCTGCCTAAGCAAGGACTGCAAAGATGTACTGTACAGCCCTCTCCTACAGCCAGTCTTCCGCTCTGCTTTTTAGTGTGACAGAGGCAGCACCCAGGCTAATGGGCTGAGTGACATGACCTAAGACATCCCCATGTGTCTTCTTTAGTAGGTTCAGAGGGTGCTTTGCTTGATTCTGTTCCCAGACTCTGTTAAAAACTGCGTCTTTCAGACATGTCAGCCACAAGATCTGAAATTTCTAAAGGTCACTGATTCTTTTTCTTAGCTTTTTGCTTATAGAATTGTCCAGACCACAAGGAAGCCATTGGGTATACACCAGTCTAAATGCTGTGTTGTATGCCAGGTCTGGTAACCAACGTCAAAAAATGGGGAGAGAATTTCTGCAAATGAGCCTGATCCCACCAGCTGAACAGCCACAAAATGGTACGAGCACTTTGAAGTATTTGGTTTACAGTGAACTGCTCCACTGATTTAGTCTGCTTCACATATTAGATACATGGCCCTTGATAATGAAGCCACATTAATTTGCTAGTTTTAAGTACATGATTCTTCCTGGCTACATTTTTCTTTTTAGATAAAGCAGACATAATTTGTTTGATGCCATGTCAAAAGGATACCTGTTCAGATTATATCTAGTTACTTTGGAATTGCAGGAGACTATGTGAAAACCGGAGTTTGGGACCATTACTTGATCCCTAGTGCAATAACTATCTAAAAGGTTTTTAATGGATAAGATTTCCACTGTCATGCAGTCATGCCCACCAAACTTTGCCCAGAGAGACATGATCTGTGGCAAGGATCAGGGGATAATTTGATTTCTGTCTGCCTAACTTTCATAGAATCATAAAATCATAGAA
>NW_008665210.1:38121-51496 GCF_000695815.1 Acanthisitta chloris | reverse complement strand
TTTCTTTGTTTTTTTGCTCATACTAATAGAAAGTTTTGTGACAATTGTTGTTATATGATTTTGGTGAAAATGAAGTTTCAGTTTCGGTCAGTGGGCTGAAGTTCCTCTTTTCTCAAGCTGATTCGAACAAGACCGTGTGCACATATTTGTATGGGTTTGCTACTGTTGTCCCACTGCCAACTAGGTGAACCATGACAGCAAAATGTACTTATTGATGATGAGGAACAGAAATTAATTTAAATACTATAAACCTGAGATCAATGTGATATAGGAAGTTGACATTCCTGATATGGCAAGTCTTGATGATAAATATGAAATCCCATGGATCAAAGTGATTCCTATAAAGACAACAGACATAATTTTACTGTTGTCATGACTGGCTGTTGTTCCCATGTTATTTGTTAGTCTAATTTTGTCTAATAATCTAGTATCTTGTACTGCCATGTAGACTTGGATTATGAAGAATGTGAAGTAAAGCCTTGATTTTTGGTCGGCATGTGTGGATCCAGAGCTCTGTGAGGGTATAGAATCCATTCTTAGAAGCCCAGTTGAGGAGGGTGATAGGGACCTGTGTATTATCACTTCAGAAAGTGATTGCATGTAGTTCTTTAAGGGAAATATCTAAACACTCTTCACATCAGAAGCCTCATAAAGCTATTTGGGTCTGGAGGCCATCTAGTTCGAGTTCCTTTTCAAAGCAAGGCTCACTTGAAAGGTAGATTATGATGCTCAGGGCACTCTCCACTCTGAATATCTGCAGGGTTGGAGACTCTACAGAGTCTCTGGGTACCTGATGCAGTGCTCAGCTACCTTTGTTGTGCAAACGTGTTTCCCTGTGTCCAATTAAAATTTTCTGTGCTTTGAGTTGTTAGTTGTCATTTTGCTATGTGCCTCTAAGAACAGTTTGGCTCTGTCTTCTCTAGAATGTCCCTTTATATAGTGGAAGGCTGTAGCTGTATCTAGACTAAACAAACTGACCTGCCACAGCCTCTCCTCAGATACAGTGTGATCATCTCAGTGGCACTCTGCTGGACTTACTCCGGTGTGGTGGTGTCTCTCATGCCCA
The DNA here is from genome assembly GCF_000695815.1 of Acanthisitta chloris. Classification (NCBI taxonomy): domain Eukaryota; kingdom Metazoa; phylum Chordata; class Aves; order Passeriformes; family Acanthisittidae; genus Acanthisitta; species Acanthisitta chloris. Next base: position 50,430 of record NW_008665210.1, on the reverse strand, counting down.
GGAACTCATAGCTGGGCTTAGTACTCCAGATGTAGCTTTACTAATGCTGAGTGGAGGGAAATAGTAATTTCTCTCAGGCTGCTGGGTTTTGTTCTTGCTGATGCAGCCCAGCACACAGGTGTTTTTTCTGCTGTGAGAGCATATTACTGACTCACATTTATCATGTCCACCTCAACATTGTTCCCACACCCTGACTACACAGCTGCAAAACCTAGCCAGTCTGCAGCCTGTACAAGCATGGGGCTGTTCTCTTGGGTTGATAATCCCAGTATGGGATTCTTTCATTCCAGGTGCAGGATTTTGCATTTACCTTTGTCAAATTTCATGAATTTTCTGTCGAAATTCCTTCAGCTTGCTAAGACCCCTCTGAAGGGCATCCCTGGCCCTGGTGAAGATATTAAACACTGTCAGCTTCAGTATTGACCCCTGAGAAATGCTGCTAATAATTTGCTGTCTCTTGAACCACCAATTGCTTAGTCCAGCCAGCTTCTGATCTTACTGTAGTCTATTCCTCTAATCCATATGTTCCCATCTTGTTTACAAAGATACCATGAGGGTGACTAGGCACTGGAACAGGCTGCTCAGAGAGGTCATGAGGTCTCTATCTGTGGAGATACTCAAAAGCTGTCTAGACACAGTCCTGAGCAACTGGTTGTAGGTGACCCTGCTTAAGCAGGGTAGTCAGACCAGGTGACCTCTAGAGGTCCCATCCAACTGATTCTGTGATTCTGTTGAAAGCCTTGGTTTCAGCAGGTCAAGACTAATCTTATAATGTGCATTACCAAAAAGAAAATATTTGATGTATGTGTATGATCTGTGGCTTTTCATTGTTCAGGGTACAGCAGTGTTGTTATTCTTTGAAAAGAGAATGAAGGTGGTGGGAAGCAGACTTAAGGATTCTAGCAGATAGACCTGATGAACTTCTTAGGAGAACAAAGACAAGAAACTGTTAAAAGAGCACAGTGACATTTGTAGTAGATCCACACTCCTTAAAAACTCTTTTCAGATACACTCTGGATTCAGATAAAGTGATAGTATGCCAATGACAGCTTGTTTTAGATCTAGATTTTCTGGAGGCCAGTCTGCATTTTTAGAATACCTGTCAAATTGGAACAGTTGTAAACATCCTTAGGCCAGAACCTGCTCACTGAGCAAAAAGTAATGTATGGTTAAAGTACCCTAGTGAAGTTTCAAAGTTGACTTCATAGATTAACATCTCTTTGGTAGATTCTGTCATTGGAGAAACCAAAACTAGAACAATCTGCCCAGATTTTATTATGGTTCTACTAGAAATTCTCAGAAACTATCTTCTTGCAAAAGAGCTGTCCTGAAAGCTTCTTTAGGTTGGAACTATGTGGTTTAGTCATCCCATCCTGCTGCTTAGTATTCAGTGGCTCTCTCTCTCTATTGCCCTTGGACTGGCACATTGCGTCCATTAAGCACTTTGCTAACTTTGTTTTTTTTATTTTTTCTGTGAATGAGCAATTCTGCCTTTTTAGCATTCTGCTATCCCTGCTGTGTCAACAGCGAGGCTGAAGCACACACACAGCTTGTGTGTGTTTGAGTGGTGTGGGGTTTCCAGTTCATGCAGGACTTGCACATGGCTGTGTGTGCATAGTTCTGTGTGCCCCTATGGACTACAGGGAGGGTGCACTCAGCAGGGCTCTCAGCATACCAGGTTTCTCAGTGACTCAGACAAGGTGCCTTTTGGAGCTCATTAGGTTTCCTTCCTGCCTACATTCATGGGTTTCTCTCCTTGAAAAACAGAAGGGAATGGCATATGCCCAGCTTTCCATCTGAAAAGCAGCTGTGACTTCAGCAGAAGGGTGTGCTAGGGGTTATGACTTGGGTAGTGTGATCGGAAGCATGTGCCTGGTAAGTTAATGGAGAACCTAGGCAATTAACCTGTCTGTGACATCCTTCCACACAAACATCAGTGGAACATGTGCCCAAAAATATGTCATGGATCAATTTAAATCTACTGACTCTTCTGACACAGCATGATTGATACATTTAGGTGTTTATGGGTGGCTGTTGAAGAGGAAAGTGCTAACTTCAGGTTTATTGCACTCCAGTGAAAACATTTAATAATAAAAGACCAGGTACTGTACTTATCTCATTAATAGTCTGTATATGTAGCTGAAAAATTATGTCTACCTGGGGAAAACCAGGAACTTATTTGAAGTAATTTATTGTGACAGAGTATGGAAGAAGCCTAGGTTACTACCATCAATAGTAGAGTGCATTGTAAATTTTATTGAATTTACATTAGAAACACTTATATTCTGGATGCTTTTACTTTAAGTACTAGAAAACAGGTTTTACTGCTGGAGAAAACCAAGGTGAAATGCGTATCCATATAATGTTTGTACTCTACTGGAATTATTCTTCTCGGGTTAGTTTCAGGGGTTCTGACACTGTACAAAAATAGAATGGGAAGGTTATATACAGCCCAGTGTACTTTGAGGTAAGTTTCTCAGTGTTACCCATTATTAAATGTTTGTACAAACTAAATGCTAATACCAGTGTTTTTAAAAAGAAGAAAAAAAAAGGTAATAAGATTCTTTTTGAATTGCAAATAAACAGATCCACAGGGAATGTGATGTCTTTAAAGACAATATTGCAGTTATTATTTTCATGATTACATGATGTGAGATACGTTTATGTAGAAGAGTGTTACCTTCTGTTTCTTCCATTTTAATGACTGCTGCAGATGGCTTTCTTCCTGTCTGCAGTCCTTGATAATGTCTCCTCTTCCCTTCCCTCCTCCTCATCTTTCCCCCACAAATTTCCTTAGTACTATGAATTATGGGCTTATCATGCAAGCATGGTGTGTATGGATAATATAAGCATTGAGGTTTTTCAGTGTTCATTTTTAGAAACAAGAATGAATGAGACTTTTCCCACTCTGAGGGCCTCATGCAAATCATACTGAAGTTGCTAGGCTTCAGTCCAGAGTTTCATGCAAAAATGGACATTCTAAAACTGACTGTGATAGTTAAACTTTTACCCATTCTTGCCTGCTTCACTTCTGAAATTTTTTTCCTATTATGTGCCACTTGCTCTTTTTGGTGTTGTTTCTCATAACCGACTTTGTTCTAGTCTCTGAGAGTGCTTGTGGCATATCAGTGGATGCTAACAAGATTCTGAGTAGGTTTACATGTTCATCTTACTATCATAAGGGTATTGGGGTTCATGGATGTGCTTGACTTTAACAGCCTTGTAGTAACTATTTGCAACATATATGGCTCACTCTGATGGGAAGGGGAGAAAAACAGAGTAGGAGGGCTGGATCCTTCAGAGTTTATCTAGTGAAAGCCAAATCATGACTTTAAAAAACGAGAAGTATTAGCCTGTATTTTTAAATCTTCAGCTCCCAACTGAGCTTTGCCCTAAACCATGTGCTTAAGTAGAACTCAGCATTAGTATATTAGCTCTAAATTTGAAGTCCATTTGTCCTAACTAAAGCTAAAAAAAAAATATTTAAATGTTGAAGTATAGTTTTCATGTGTAATCTGGCTGCATCCTGCAGCAATTTGACTTCTGTAATGAGACACAGGTGGTTTGTGTGCAATCATTCATGGTACTACTAAACCAAGTACAATAGCCATATCCTAAGATTTTATCTGATGATAACAAGACTTAACATTGTTTTCCTGTTGGTATGGTTACGCTTTTTACATAAATAAAGTATGTAGTTTGGTCAGTGTGAGACGTTAAGATATTACTCTTGAAGATGCAGTCACTGACTGAGCACATTCTTATTCTCTTGCAGCGAAAGTAAAATAATTTGCTTAAGTCTTCTTTGTGCTTGCTGTGAATTGATCAATCATTTTTGTCTTGTTTTTTATGCTACACCTAAAATAATAGAGATTGTGCATGTACTTGTGTGTGTTGTGCAGTTTTCCTTTATGTACATGGATGCACACACACAAATGGAACTTAAATACACTGCTTGCAGAAAACTTTGTGGAAAAGTGTTCATTTGGTGTTTGGGTTTTTTGTTTGTTTGGTTTGGTTTGGTGGTTGTTTTTTTCCCTCTGGAACATGCCGTATCAAAGATTTCTGTCCCAGCTGAGATAAATAAATAAATACATTCAAACAACTGTGTGAAGTGAACCTATCCTAGCAACATAGATGAAGCACTTCTCATACTTAAACTGCAATCTAGTACTGAAATCTTTATATTGTAACTTTGAAATGGAGAAATCTGATCTATTTAGAAATACTCTACTGTTCTTGTGCAGCATTTATTTAAAACCAGCCTTGTGGGAAAAATCTGCTCTCCTGTTTCCTCTTTACTGCTTGCTTTGTAGTTGTCTAGTTGCAGCATATATTTGTCAAGCTTTCCTTCAGAGCAATAAAGGTCTTAAGCCTGCAGCCCTCCTGTTTTCCCTCAGCAAGACTTTGCAGCTTTCTGTGCTTGTTTAGAAGTAGACAGAATGCATATTCCAATTCACACCAGTGAAGTTAGCAGTACTGTGGAGCTTGTGTAACAGAGAATCAATGATTTCAGCTGGTGGATGCAGTTTGATTTTTGTCTATCTCCATACCTTTTCTGATGTTCAGAAAGTAAATATGTAGGAGATTTTGTTCAGGGGTTTTGTTTGTTTTTAAACCAAGTAAAACACAGAGCTCAGGATACTAACAGTGGTGCACAGTGGATATAAATTGGTATTTCCCCCCTCACTTCTTGGAGGATTCTGCATTTTGGAGCATTGTACGTAAACTTTGAGCCATGTAAACAAAGTGTAATACTAATCACAATCTTACTTAAATAAATAGATCTCTTATCCTGTGCCTCAGTTTTACCCAGATGTTGAATCTGACTGCATTCTCCCTTTAGCTTGAGGAGAGCACAGTATCACATCTCTCCTACTCCCTTTCTGAGAATGAGGCTTTCTAGTAGAAAAGTGTTTCTGGTAGCTTTCTATTTGCTTGCCCCAAAAGGAGAAGAGCAGTGTGCCTTGCATCCCTCTGGATGGCCTTTCTGCCTAAGACTGTAGATCTGCCTGAGGCTGTAGATCCTTGAAGCTCTGGTGTTGCTTATCTCAGGGCTCCCTAAAGCTTCAGTGTGTGTAGCTAAGGTATGGCATATTGTGTTCAGCTAGTTCACACAAGCACATGGAGACCTACTCTTAATACATTAATTGGTTGATAGGCAAGATGTGACTTCTTACCATGAAGCATTTGTTCATTGGACAGTTGTTTTATGCACGATTTTGCATAGAAGAGAGATGTAGATTGTTTTGAAGGCTTTTTTTTTTTAAATGAGATCAGGATGTGCACATGATTTTTGAACTTTCTGAAAGTTCTGCTTTCTGAACTTTTTATTAATTAGGAGATGAATTTTATGAACTGGATATAGAAACAAATAATCCATGAAGCATTTGTTCATTGGACAGTTGTTTTATGCACGATTTTGCATAGAAGAGAGATGTAGATTGTTTTGAAGGCTTTTTTTTTTTAAATGAGATCAGGATGTGCACATGATTTTTGAACTTTCTGAAAGTTCTGCTTTCTGAACTTTTTATTAATTAGGAGATGAATTTTATGAACTGGATATAGAAACAAATAATGTATAGGCTTCTTTCCCTCCCTGCTGAGAGAATACCCTTCCTGTAAACTGTTTCACTTCTGGCACAGTCACTTTTATAAGCTATGTGATAGCTCAGTTATGAGAGAGCTGAGGATACTTCTAAGCAGATGATTGTGCAGTTTGATATCTAGGACTTACTTGTTGTGGGAAAGGTCAGACCATGGCAGTTTGAGTTATTTAATTATATAACTTTAGCTGCTATGTAACATGCTGAGCTCACAGTGGATTTGGGACAGTTGAGTTACATTTCCTGTTTGTCCCTAGCCAATGTGTTCTACATCCATGGGTCTTCCAGTTACATGGGGCATTTAAACAGAGCTTGAGCAGATCTAAAAAAGTAACTCTTAGCCTAAAGGTAAAATAAAAGTGAACTGTGTTCTCAATAAGAAATATAGTCCTCCTTGTATCAGTTCAAAAGTCCAGCCTGGTCCAGTATTATTTTTTCCAAAGAGCAGCTAGAGAAAATTCTAGAAATAAGGTAGGCACAATATGCCTTCCCTGGTGTGCACTTCTAGCAATGCACAACGGATATGCAACAAAGCATATTTCGTGGTCGTGGTGTACCTAAAGCAAGTTTAAGTACGAAACTTGCTTTGTACACCATTGTATTAGGTTGATCAAAAAACCCAAGAAGAAATAAAGGCCACCAGAACACATTTGTTCAAAAGACAAAAGACTGAGTTACTCTGTTGGTACTAGCACAGCCTGAGTTTAGTTGTTGCCTTGTGTCTTTCCTAATAGGTACTCATTAATGTTTCTACAGAGACATTTTGCTGCCTGAGAGAGAAATCTGGAAGCAACTGGTCAAACTAACATAGTTTGTTAACTTAAGCCAGGAACACATGATGATCACAGAGACTGGATTATTTAAAAAAAGCTAATATATCTTCCATTTTTTCCCTTCCAGTGAGTAAAAAAAAAAAAAAAAAAAAGGGAGGGGGGAAAAGCTGCTCACTGTCTGAATTTGTAGGACTGTGCTTGTCAGTGTTGAGATATGCACTGTTTTGAGCTTACTGTTCTCAGGGCAAACATGTCTGGGATCTCCCAAGGATATTTATAGGATAGACATAGCAAGTCTTTTGATGAGGCTCTTCAGTGCACTGAAACCGTCAAAAGTGTACTAGTAACTTCTTAGCCACGTAGGATCAACAATATGCAGTCTCTTCCTCATTTTCTATTCCCTGTCTTGCTTTCAAGTGACAGAAATAGTTTTGACCTCCTCTGTCTCTGGTGGTAAAAGGATAGGCCAGACAAAACTGTGGAACTTGGATAAATTGTGCTTAAAAACAAACCACCCCTCTCCTTGTGCCTGGCTTGTGTTACAAGGCATCACTTTGTTCATGATGATCCAATGGTACTAGTGTGAATAGTGGTATTCATTTTTTTTATGTATACAATAACTTTTCTCAAAATTACTAGATGAATACCAGTTTAACACCTTTCTCAGAAAATACAGTACACATTTTTAGAACTAGGTTTAAAACCCCTGTGGTAATATAAACAAGAGTTGGTGAAAAGGAAAAATAGTTTGATTTCTGGGAGTGAACATGAAACCAGTTAGTGTAAAAAATGGGGAAAGCCCGTTCAGACTAATTCTGTGTCTATTCTATGTGTCTGTGGTATTCTCATCTTCTTAGTGAGCAATAGCGAATAAGGTTAGTATATATTAGTTGAGAAGCAGTATTCCCTCTAGGTTGTTTTTATTTGGCTTTTACAAGCTTATTTTTATTTTATTGATTTTTGTTCAAATTATCAGTAAGGTACTGTGGTAGAGACGGGTCTGCGTTGGCAATTTTTCATGTTTTTGTATATAAAGAGTGTGCTCAGCTTGATTATGAGAACTGGAAATGGTACAGTGATGAGTCACATATACGTAGGAAAGAAAGGGTTGCTGTTCTCATAAGATACAAGTCCTGTGAAAGAGTCCAAAGCAGCTATGGGTGTCCCAGTCAACCAAAGATTTGTAAACCTTTAGGAAGATAAACAAGCATGTGAACCATGAGTTGTTTTGACTCCTTTCCCTTAAGTGCTTTGAATAAAATTAAACAGTATCTAGTGTTTTGTAAAGAGTAGTTGATTATTCAAACATTTCTGTTTACAGGGTGCTGACTCAGATTGGCTGGTATAATCTCTGGGAGTAGATAGTTACTTATTAAATAGTGGGAAATTGTTACTTTTATTTACTTTTTGCCTTGCGAGATCCTTATGTCTGTAATGAAAGAAACATGGGAGGAGACCAGAAGTATTGTTAAGCAGCAGTCCCAGCATAGTAACTGCCAGTGGCTGTGGTAGACCTGCAGCCTGATTGAGTTCTTTTGGCTTTGTTCTGCTTTCCTAAGCACCACACTGAATATTGTCAGCTATGCCTGGTCAATGTATGTGATTGATCTGTATCTTTTTAATCCTTTGAAATACCTGAAAGACTTAATTATATATTTAAAGTGTCTGTCTGTTTTCTGAGCCTATTTTGGCTGATAATTTACAAAATTTGTATGCCCAAAGGATGCATTGATATTATTTACCATAATCTGAGGGCTGCTTTACTCAACAGTCTGGCTAGATTAAATTCATATATTTGTTCATGTTTGTAAGGCTACTTTTGCAATGCTGCTACATCAGTCATTCTGATCACACATTTCTGGTTATATAAATAATGGACTGGTACTTCAAATTCTGTTAGGACCTGAATCAAGCCATAGGTGCTGTTGGGCAGTCTTCTTGCAGGAGACAAGTTCCAAAATGGCTTTAGATTTTCTGGCTTGAATTGGTGATGACAAGTCAGAATACCTCAGGGCAAGGATGCTGCCGGTGCTTGCTTAGCAAAAGGGAATTGTTCCTGAAGTCCTTCATTAGCTGGGTAGTGTTTTGCTGGAAGATAGTGTTGCCCTGCTGTTGTCATGAAGAAACAAACCCTTTGTCTATCTGTTGAAGCTTGGAAGTACAGTACTAAGTTATACACAAGCATTTAATGTCTCTGTATTTCCATCTTCTTGCATAGAGGTAGCACATAGGTGCACATAGGTAGCACTTGTACTCCTGTGTCCCTACCTGAAATACTGAGCTCTGCAGGGAATACAAGTACAGATCAGAAAAGTTAAAAGCCAAACAATGGTCTGCATAAGCAAGGGAACAGATTTACCATGAATGTGATTTAAAAGTGGTAAAGCCAGGATTGGTTTATTGATCTCTCTTCCTGCAAGATGAAGAACTTCATGGAGAAGTGAGCATAGTTTGTCGCAGAAAACAAGTGTCAGATGTAGCTGGGAAGATACCCTGACATAGTTATGCAAGAGAAAGAAAACTGTAAAGGTACATTAGTATCTTGCGTAGTAACAATTAACCTAGATTTACACTAGTATTACACGTAGCAAGTAAAGATGGAGTATCACAACACATAGCAGAATACGTTGCCAAATGCTGTTAGGGAAATGTTCTCAATACTGGTATGCATAGTTGATGTGGCTTAAAGAGCATATGAGAGATTGTGGGAATTGTGGTATATCTACAGCAGAATTCATCAAGAAGTGGCTCTCATGCCATCCCATCTCCCCATGATATTTTTGAATAAGTAATGCAGATGCTGGTTATTAGCATCCTTTCTTCCCTCTGCCAGACCATAATTGTGTAGAGGTTGCTTTTGCAGTGGAAGCTGTTTTAAAAGTCAGCTGGTGTGTTTCGTTCACTACTGTTACATCATAGAAATTTGGCTGAAGCTCTTCTGCTTATACAGGAATTGAGCAGGATTGACAGAAGCTATGCCTAAGGCATAGTCACCACCCTTTCTGTTGAATAAAACCTTGTCTGTCTGATCCCCCTTCTTATTCTGCAGTGCTTTGATTGTATGCTCTGGGGGTCAGAAATATTTTCGAAACATGCGGAGCACAACAGAATGAAGGCTTAATAGTGTGAATTCTCAGGAGTGCTGAAATATCAGTAGTCACCAACAATCTGAAGAATAATGGTAAAGATTTTAAGTTGTTTGCACTATTTTACATCTCTGTCTTCTCTTCTTACCTCTAAGGTGACCTTTCCTACAGCTTAGGGCCGCATCTTTGTGGGTAATATGCAGAACCTCTCTGGTAATATGCAACTTGGCCTGTAGAGTTTGTTACTAAACATAGGATAAGTAAGGATAAAAATTAGTAAACTTTAAGGAAGAGGATATGAATTATAAAGAGAATATGAAATATAATGAGAAGTAAACTGTTGTGGCTTGTATCAAATCTTAAAAGTTGTTTGGGGGTTTTTTAGGTCATTATTTTGATTTGGCATGATATCATGTCTTTTTTTTGTAATCTAGCTTTATGCGTTTTGTGGGTAACACGGATTGATCCAAGTAGATTCATAAAATCTACTGGACTTAAACATCTAAAATCTCAGTTTCCTAACCAGTGTTAGAGCAAGTTTTGTATGAGCTGTTTTCAGCTCTGTATATCAAGTAGGTATCCAGTCAGATCTGGAGCTGGAGTAAACTGCTTTTGACATTGTTTTGCACAGCCTTCTGGACAAACTGGCAAGATGCAGATTGGAGAGGTGATGTGTGAGATAGGTAGGAAACTGGCTAATAGGCCACAGTGATCAGTGGTTTTTACTCAGGCTGGCAACCTGACAGACAAGTGAGTCTCTCAGGGATCAATACTGGACCCTACACTGTTCAGTATCTTCGTAAGTGATCTGGATGATGAGATCGACAGCACTGTCACCATGATGGCACCAGTTTGGGTGGAGAGGTGGACAAATTGGAAGGGGAAGCCATCTTATAGAGACATGGACAGGCTGGAGGAGTGGACTAGCAAGGACGGTATGAAGATTATCAAAGACAAATGCTAAGTCCTGCACTTGGGACAGAATAACCAAAGCATGCAGTACAGACTAGGATCTGTGTGGCTGGGAAACAGCCTTGCTGAAGGGTTCCTGGGGCATCCTGCTGGACGGCAAGCTGAACATGGCATGGCAGCAGTGAAGGTAAATTGGATCCTGCGTCTGCAGGGGCATTACTAGCTGAGATAGAGATGTGGTCATCCAAGCACTCTTCTCAGTGCTTGTTAGGCTGCACCTGGAGTGCTGTGTCTAGTTCTGGTCCCCATAATTCAAGAACGATGTGGACAAACTGGAGAGGATTGAGGGGGAGGGGGGTGCACAAAGATGATCACGGGGCTTGAGAACCTGCACTGTGAGGAAGAACTGAAGGAGTTCAGGCTCATCTCCCTGGAGGAGAATGCTCAGGGGAAAACTTCATCACAGAATTCTAGTACTTAAAGCATTGCTACAAAGATGGAGAGTCTCTCTTCACAAGAAGCCACATGGGAAAAAAAAGCAAGTGACAATGGATACAAGTTATCTCTGTATAGGAAAGAAATTTTTACAGTGAAAAGAATTGTTCACTGGAATAACCTCCCCAGAGATGAGGTAGATTCCCCATCACTGGAGGTTTTACAGATGCAGTTGAGCAGAGTGCTCGATAATCTTCTCTAGATTCCCTTTCCCAGGTAAGGCTGGACCCGATGATCTTGTGAGGTCCTTTCCAACCTGGGCTGTTCAGTGATTCTGAGGTTGACTCTTATTGGAATGCAAGATCCCAGAACAATTTAGTTATAGAAACAATCTCTCCTTCCCTCCTCCCTGTCCTGTGCCTTTCTAGGTAGGGACTGCTTCAGCATGGATCAGCATTACTGCAGTCCCCTACCCCTGAAGGTAGTGTGCAACACACGTCCAACCCAGCAGGACTGTAGTGGGTTTGTTGCTTTTTCTTGGTCAACGTGGTCCTCCCTGCAAACTTTTGAATCAGTACCCTAGCCTGGCTGGTGCTGACAGTGGGTCTGTGGCATTGCACAGTCATTTCACTTCATTTCCTAGCCATAACTTTCTTTGAAATGACAAGTTTTTCATAAATGAAGCTGTACAGAACCAAGTGAAGAAAAGTAGAAATAAAATTCGGAACAAAACAAACCAGGGAACACAATCCAGACTCCAACATCTAAGAACTGATTTGGCTTCATTTCCACTACATCTGAAGATCAGTTTCAATTCTGTCTTCATTCCCAGTTTTTGTAGATCTGTTAAGAATACTGATACTACGTTGTGAACTGTGGCAATGCTGGAAAACTTTTTTAGAAGTTTAATATTTAAAAAGACTGCTCATTCTGCTAGAAGCTGTGTGGTCTGGCTCTGTTCCAATACAAGTCTTGTTACTTGTCCTGAGACACAGCTAGAAACGCACGTTTTTCTTGATTACTTGAAATATAGTTCACTAAGGAGTTGACGTCAGTTCTGGTTTGGCAATGTGGCAGTGAGAAGTGATTTTTTCGTATACATTCAGTTGATTCACAGCATGAGAGGAAGCTTAGCAGTTCACTTCAGGTACAAAACCAGAGTTATCTGGGCTTTACTGATTAAAGGACACCATACATATGCTGAATCTTTTTATATGCCATAAATTACTGCCATATGGAAAGAAATCTTACATCATCCCTCATAGGTACACTATCCAGTACTGCAGGCTGAGCAGACCCAGGAATTTATTTTAATTGTTAATGATAGGTTTAATACTTCTCACAAGCTGGAAATGTCAGGAAATAATTGGCATCTTAGTTCATGAGGGTGTTTATCATTTAGATGGCCCTCACACAAACCATAAACAGTCTAACACTAATGCTGGAAAGACCAATTTACATCAGTACTTAATGTTAGTCTGTACTTAGCTCTTCCTT
>NW_008665210.1:30273-38089 GCF_000695815.1 Acanthisitta chloris | reverse complement strand
AGGAATGAGCACTGCTGATGACACTAGAGATATATTTTTTTAATTTGAAATCAGAATACAATATTATTTGTAGAAAGTCTTAAATGACAGAAACATCTAGAATTGTATTTGACCTCTTGTTGCTTAAGTGTGTATATAATACTGCACTGGTGCTAGTGCTACTGTGGGGTAGTGGCAAAAAAAGTGGCAGTTTTACATTGGTTAGTGAGATGCTCTGAAAAGTCTGTATGCAATGGATGTGGGTGTTGTCATTGCTAGTAGCTGGATTTGAAATAGTCCTTGTGATCTGCTTCCTTTCAAATAAGACCAGGGGATAATATTAATGTCTGGTTGTTGGTGAGATAAGATGCTTTGTGTTCTAGGGACTACAGTATTGTTTGACTGCTGTGATTAGTTGTTTATTTTATATATTAGATAATTATTATGTACGGAAAGTTAATACAAGTGCAGTAAATATGTTGGCTAGTTTAGTTCAGGATCATGACAGGAAACTGTCTCACCTTCTAGGTTACTGCTTATTGCTTGTGCAAGAAATCATCGGTGTTGCGAGGAACATAATGCTTTTAATTGGTACTTATTTCACTTGTTCTGCAAGGACTTTCTACACATATTTCATGTTGGCTCTAGGATATTTTGAAGCCCTGTGTGCTTGGTACTCATAGTGTTAATAAGCAGCTTCAGGCCTGAATGAATTTGGAACCTTATTGAAGGCATATGTTTCCTCTCTAGGACACTGTGTGTTACAATTGAGCTGTATCTGCCTCTCTCTAGGAATGAACTGGAACACCATCAGGACTCAAATATAGGTCCTTTGCTACGTTAATTTTGTAATTTCACTGCTGACTTTTAGATGTTGGATGTGTGCTTTGGCACTGCAGCCAGGTCTGATGAATCTCTAGCTAGGCAAGCTGCACATTGCAGGTTTGCAGGAGTCATCTGTAAGTTTGGGCTGTGGCAGAAAGGCTGCAATTGCAATCATAAGCAGGTGTGTTCCTGGTGCAGCAGTTCACATGGCAACTGACATGTTATGAACCAAAGAAGGTTGTCTGAAATTTCCTTCCAGTAGAAGGAATAAGAGTTGTGAAAAATGGCTTAGAGGGGATAAGGACAAAGAATCATAGGAACGCTCTGGAAGGACTTGGTGCTTCATTGCACGTTGCCCCAGGATACAACCATGGAGAGAATGACACATTGCAGAGATGGAAATTAAATTGAGATTGTTGTCCACCCTTGATTATGAATAACAATAGCTTACTTTTTTCACAACTAGGTTTGTTTTCAGTTCCAAACATATACTACTGCAGCAAGACTTATTATCTCACAAAATAGCAGGGTGGTTGAGGTTGGAGGGGACCTCTGAAGGTTTTGAAGGGGAGAAGGGGTAGGGTAGTAGGGATTGACATTCTCCTTTCTTTTTTCAAGGAGCATGTGCTTAAAAGCTAGTCTCTTTGGGTTCTCCACTCTGTTATTCATCTGAGTTTACAGAAGTTGAGCTGTTCGGTGGGGTTTTTAAATGAAACTGTGGCTCTCCATACAGCAAAGCCAAATAACTACTTTCCTTGCCAAATCACTTACTGCAAAAGTATTTTTAAAAGTGTGGATGGCTTGCTCATGTTGTCCTTTAATGAAAGAGTCAGTAGCAGCATCTCACAGCTTTGTGCATAGCATATGGTTACAAGGATTGAACACCACTGTCTTCTAAAGTAACTGTAAAACTAGGGAATCCCAAGATAACTCCTTGTTGGTCTTGATCCTTGTTGCTTCTTGATCCTAAGCCTGAGACTCTGATTCAACCTGTTAAGTGAGAATTTAGCAACAACCGTCTTCAGTTTTACCTCTCTTACAATTGTTTTAGTGCATCTTGCAGAGTTCCTTCATCCTGAAGCCATGATCCTTGTTGTATAGCTGCTGTGAGCCAGTCACACAGCTAGAAAAGAAAAAAAAAAAGATGTGGCATGTGCATGACCGTGAGGGTCATGACTTCAGGAATGGGAAAGTGATATGCTCCAGAGTTTGTTTACTGCAGTTTTGATGATCCACAAAGATTTAAGAAATAATGCTTTTAGTAGTACTGCATATAGCAGGACCTACATTCTTTCCTGTAAGTAACAGCTAGACTCCTCTGAGACAGCTCATGGGTCCCAACAAGATCTGTGTGAGATCTGGGGCAGGTAACATGCATGCAGGGTCTGTTCATTAGCAATTTGTAGGCTGTGACTGCTGTTTTCAAGGAACTGGTCCAGTTTCATTGTGCAATCTACTGAAACTCAAGTTTTCCACCTCTTTAAGCAGGCTAGTGGGAAGCAAATTTTTGCAGATGAGGTCTGAAATGCCATAGTATCACTAAAAATAATAACAAAAAATGTCCCTCCAAAAAAATGAGCAGTTTCAAAATACACATTTGTTTATTTTGTTACTTGAAGTTCAGCTTCCTGTGCAACTGTAGTGGTCCTAACTAATACTCTTTCTGTGGCTATTAATTCTTACCCTGCTGATGTGATTGGAGTATGTCTGTGATACAGTTCTTCCTGGTATCTCCTGTTTTCTGAGCAGTAATGCATGAATGTGTTTAGCTTTTCTGCATTGTCTTTAATACACAAACAAATGTTCTGTCTTTGTAATAATGAAAACTTCTGTATATACTTCAGAAAAGACTTATGTTTTAATATTTTGGGGGAAGAGTGATCTTGTTGATTAACTTTAATTTGAAAAATATTTATTACCAAAAAAGCCTCTTTTCTAGCACTGATTATGCTTTTGAAATTGCGGGGTTCACTACACACTTGGGCAGAAAGCAAAGCATATTTATTCCTATAATTAATCTAGCAGATATTCATAGAATAAGAGAGACCCCACAGTCTACTTTGATATGTTATATATAGGACTGACTGAACATCAGTGAAATATGAGAAATTGTACAGTGGTTTTAATGACCAGCATTTTTATTCTTTCTCTTCTAAGGCTTGTATGATTTTATGCTTGTTTAAAAAATTGTCTTTTCCCCTTCCCCTCTTAAAGGCAGAGACCTGTGGGTTCTTGTTCTGGGAAAGTTTCCAACCCATCATAAGATTGGCATTCCAGAGTTCAAGTATGTTGCTAATATGCATGGGGATGAGGTACGTTTCAATTTTTGCAATGTCATTTATACCGAATACACTTACAAAGGTTTAGAGTGAACTTCTCTCAAGCATATACTACTTATTATTGATGTATGTCATAACTCATAGAGGACCTAATATGTATGTATTTCTTGAGGAATTTTTAGAATAAAGTTCCCTTGTTTTAGTAGAAGGGCTTTAGGGGACCTTACATCATGGTGAAGAATCCTACAGTCCTATACCCAAGACCTCTCTTAAGTAGAGAACTTTGTCTTCTCCAAGTGAGTAAACCCAGAGGTTTTAACTTTCCTAACAAGGAGTTGGATGCAGTAGTTTGCTTGTACATGAAATATGACCAATAGAACTCTTCAAATACATCCTGAGATTAAATAATAACTGCTGTGAAGCATCAAATTATTTATTTTAGGAAGACAATTTATCTTGGGTACCTTAAGCTAGGAATACCTGGATTCACCTGAGATAACACAATGAGTACAAAACAAAAAGCAATTCCAGAACAATTAACTTGCTCTGGGAAGAATGCCCACTTATTCTTCTTTGAAAATGATGATTATGAGCTTCCCTGGTGCAGTACATGAATCTGGATCAGAAAGAATCAAAGCTTCACTCTCCTCTATAATACTTTCCTGCTTTCTATTTCCCTGAATCCTTAGCTTTACCTGCATATATTAGTCATGTTCAGAATAAGTTTAAACTACAGAATCTATTTTATGCAGTCTTTAATATGAAGGTTAAATAATTTATCAGGAGTAGCAAAATTTATATATATGCTAGACTGTGAATTCCCCAAACTAGGAAGAATAGGGGTAGTAGAAAGTGTATCCTGTATGAAGCATAACATATCACAAGTTATTGCTATTAACAGTATTTTGTGTGAGCACTTGCATGCCTACAGGCACTTGTGACATTGTGTGCCAAGAATTTTCCCCAGATTAGACTAACTTCACCTTGTTTGACAGTGGCTGTCCTCAAAGTGCTGCTGGGAGTTTAACTGCTTTGGAATTTAACTCTGTGTGGGAGGAAGCTGATTCATGGTTTCAAATGGGTACATGTTTTGCTGGATGCCCAAGGCAGGGTTTGCAGCTCCTGGTGTGTGTCAGCAGGGAAGTCCAGGGTGCCTAGGGTCTGAGGCTCCATACGACAGTCCCTGCAGACTGCTGAAGGGAATTGCAAACCCATGGCTATAGATCACCAAGCTTTGATGGGAATGAAATGGAGGGCAGGATATAATCTCATCCAGAATGGCCTGGCTCTCAAATCCAATATTGCTGGACTGCAAAAGTCTGCTCATATTGAAGCCTCCACAATGAAGCACCCCTGCCATTATCACTGCCCAGATGGATAGTACAAGGAGCTTTGACCATAGAATCACACACTGTTAGCATATCCAAGGGTCAGGAGTTGCTAGGGATTGGCCACTCGGATCACTGCCAAGGATCTAAGTTTTTATTGACTTCATGAGGAAATGAAGCAAGATTTTGTTTTCAAGTCAGACACAGTGCCAGACAGTCTGAGCAGGGTTGATCCTTGAGCTACCAAGGTATCATATAGCACTAAATAGCATGCTACATTCTACCTTGTTTGTTAGACTGAGTATGCACCTAGGGAACATTCCAGAAATAGAGCTGTTCCTCCTTTTCAGGCCCTTGTGATGATAATTTGCCTTATGGGGCTTTTCTGTGTATATATATAAATAACACACAGTTGGTGGTTGTTTATTCTGTCTGATCATAAATGTATTTCAGATGGCAGGAAATTAATTCCTCATATAGAGAGGCATTGGAGAACTGGAATATTTTTCCCATAATCTAAGATTCTGGTGGACTAGTCACTGGGGATAGATTCAACTACCCCTTTAATATGTTAAGCAGATAAGTTTTGCACTAGTTATGTGACAAGCTTCAACTTGTGTGCCAGAGTCTTTCATAAATAGAAATTGCAGGATTATGGCTTCATTGATCTACTCAGGTCTCTTGTGCTTCAGTGATGCTTTCCATAACTGATACAAAATGATAGAAGTTCTGTTCTCAGTGTTGTTTGGTGATGCTGCCCTTCTAACCTGTCATGATCACATAAATTACACTAATTCAGCTGGCCAGCTGCCCCTGAAACATAAAAGTTTGGGAGGATCCTGAATTGTTTATGTGCAGGCGGTTCACACATCCTGCTGGAAGGAAGTCTAGATTATTTGGAGAGGTGCCCAACAGGGAAGTTCTAAGAAAATAATGTGAGCACACAATATTAAGGAAGGAGCATTTTTTTCAGAACTGGAAAGATTTATTTTTCTAAGTAGGTTGATTTTTTTTTTCTTAATACTGTGAGATATAACCAGCCAAGATTTAAAAGTTTTTCTTTTGTGTTCACCATTGCCAGAGTGAACTTTTGCCCCAGATCCACAGAGAGGCAACAAAAGAGTACTCCCATTCTGTGTGCCTGGACATAATTTACAGCAGTGCATTTTGTTTAACCCAAGCCAGGTTAAAACTGATTTAAACTGACTTTAATCAAAATGCACTAATAAACTGCACAAAATGCATAAGCCTGTAAAATGTTAGTAAAATCTGTGTTAATAAAGGTGAGGGAAAGGTTGCCTGCTGTTCTGAGGCAGCTCTCATTCTTGTCCCAGCCTTGAACTCTTACTTGAAAGGTCTTCTCTCTCTCAGTGTGTACACTGACACATTCTTCCCTGGGAAAGAATCCATTCCACATAACATCAACCACAAACAAACCCCTAAACACTCCTAAGTTATAAATGGAGCAGAACTATCACCTTTGGACCAGCTGTGCCAGGGACTTGAGTCCATTCTACACAACTGAACCATATGATCTAATTGGAAGGATGTTCCAAAACCATGTATATCACATCAGGGAAACCCTTTAAGGAAAAGCATGTCTGAACAAATGGAAAACTACTTGTACGTTTCTGCTTGTTCTCTTCAATGCATTAAGTACAAAGCTTTCTTAACTTTCTGCAGCTATGGTGTCACTGGGCCATCACAAGATAAACTCTCAGGATAGCAATGCTGATACCAATCATTTTCTCCTAAAGCATCTACTTCTGATCATTTTATTTTCTTGGTGTAATAGTATTTTACCTCTTTCATTATGTGAAACTGAGCCTGTGCTGGTAGGTCTGAGCAAGCCTACGTGTAAGGACATGCTTATCGCTTATCTTGTGATATAAATTAATGCAACTAACTATACCCTATTTTCCATGTCGTCATAGACATATACAGAGTAGGGTTTCCTGAGATAGAGGCTTAGGTGAGTAAGGACCAGAGTGGATTGCTTAAAAAGACCCAAACAACAAACTAATGAGTCTTGTGTAGGATTTCTCATTCTTATTTCAAAAAAAGTAATTGAAGCTGCATTTACCCTATCACAATACCACTATGGAAAAAAAATTGGTTTTTATCACCTGGTTGTACAGGAAGAATTGTGTCCACAGACTACACAATCTGCTGTAAGGAGTTTTTAGCACATACGCCTATGTCCTTTGTGCCATGTAATATATTATGGAAGTGGTGTGCCCGGAAACTGTATGTGCTCTAGAAAAGAACAAAAATATTATATGCAAAATTATTGCACCATGAACTATTTTCCACATGGCTTCAGTGTCAACTGATGTAATGTAAAGGAGGTCAGAAGCACTAGAGATTTCAAAATTCAAAGCAGTCAAGTCTCTGTGCTAACAACAGACTTGAAAAAAAGTTGAATGCTGCTGAGATCTCTTTCGACACAGGTAAGATTGCTGCCTTGCCCCAGTTACCTTTCTGCTTATCTTTCCTCACACTGTTGTGAGTGGGAAAAGAAAAAAGCTCTCCATTTCTCAGCCAGGTGAACCCTGTGCTGAGAAGCCTGAAGCCTGTGGAATTTGTCCAGGTGGTAACAACTTATACCAGTTACTAGTTCAAAAGTAGGCTTTGTGTTGCCATTTCCTTCAGTGATAAGCCTAGGAACTTCACTTCCCTGTCATATTTCCATAGTGGTTACTGCTATAGAAATAAGTGGATGTGTGCCAAACTGTATTTGCATAAACAGTTGCTTTAACACTGGTGTATTTTAGTAAAGAAGGACAAACACAGAAGGGTGTGTGCATAATAATTAGTGCTGTACAAGTGTTAAAAATAACATCTTGCAAGTGAGGCATTGGTGTGGTAAACCGGGATGGACTACTGGATTCTCTGCTCCAACTTCTCTTCCATAGGTGGGGTTATGCCTGGTATGCTGAACTAGGCCTGTGGATCAGTCAGGGCTGGAGTGAGGAGCCTGGCAAGACTGTGCTGCCTTGAAACAGGTCCTACCTGATGGTTTGGCTCTTTCTTTCAACATCGTTCAACTTAAAAACCAGGCCATGTTTAAGGAAAGAATTTTAATAATAAAAATGGGCAGAGTCCATCCACCCACAGTCCCCTGGTATTAGGTCTCTATCATGTGGTAACAAAAATGCTTTAAAAACCAGAGGTGCTGCAGTAAAGTCTTACAGTGCAGGTGCAATTGGAGCTAACCTTAATCTTCTAACTGGCTGTTGCTAGGGCTTCTTGAGTAAGCCCTTCAGTAGCAGAGCAGGGTGCTGACACAGCCATGCTAGAGGGGAGAGTCAGAAAGTTTAAGGGATGTGTCTACAGAAACAGCAGTCACACCCTTTTCTACAGTGTTGATCCATGCCCTGACACATACACGCTTCTTCATTCAAG
>NW_008665210.1:18457-30249 GCF_000695815.1 Acanthisitta chloris | reverse complement strand
GCTGACTTTCTTCCTTTGGGGCACATGAGGGAACTGACAGCTGAAAGTGCACAGAGAAACTTAATGTCTAATTGTATCCCTAGGAATGGGAGAAAGGGCTTTCCTTTGCTTTTCTGTCACCCTTCATGTGAAGTACAGCAAAACAAGACACCTGGGCGTTGTCCTTAGGATACTTCAATTAAAACCAAATACTCATCATGTCTTTTCAAAGCACCAGAACACATAAAGGCTGTCCCCTGCTCTCTGTATCTTCATATTAGACTTGAGGCAGGTTAAGATGCCTGTCCTTGACTTTACTGTTAGCAGCTTAACTTAAGTGTGTCTAGATCCTTTATTTGAAGCTCTAAAGTAAAACTAAGTGACTCATAACTCTTATCCACAGGTACAGCTGACCTCTGTAGTAACAGGGTAAAGCTTGCCTGACCAGCAGATGCTTTTCAGGGGCTTGATCGAAACTTGATCTCTCCAGAAACAAAACCTTTCCCTGTCCCTCAGATGACTCCAGATATGCTTTCTCAAGAAATGTAGGGTACTCTGGACCAAAATAAACCCACCCCTCTGTCACCCCACCAAAACAGAGTGGTAGTAACTATATTCTTCCCTCACCATGCAACGATCAGAGTACCAACTCTCTTGTTACAAATATTCTGAATTATTTAATGTGCTGAGTACTTGGGTACAGCAATAGCGATACAAGGAATCCTATAAAATAGAGTTAGTGTTTAAAATACTGTATATGTAAGTCTGGGGTTAACTTTTAGGTGCAAAGAATGTTTATGGAAAAACTGGTCTTCTTCCATTCTTTGTAAACATTGTCCTTCTTCACCACCTTCTCGTGTTACTATTCTTTATGTTTTTCCCCTTCCTGTTCCTGTTTTTTATCTTTTTTTTTTCTGGATTTCTTGTGGTCAGACACTGAAGAGAAGTACAGTAGGAGAAAAGCACTTTCCCAGTTTCTTCAGACAGCAGCCCTCTGGTCTGTAGTTTAACTATCTCTGTGATGGGGCCATTCTGGCTGATTCTGAGAGTCTGTTAGCTCTATCTCTGATGCCCAGGGCCATGATTTAGCTGATTTCTCTCCCCTCCTTTCTTCCCCCACCTCTGTATGCTTCCCAAGATGTCTATCACCCTGTTCAAGGGCTGCCTATACAAGACAGGTTCTGTTGCTCCCCTTCTTAAATTTCACAGAGTAAATTTGTCAAACCTGCAGAGCAGTCTGCTTTCACATATTCAGGTGCTGTTCTGAAAGCTACTGACTGTGGAGGAAATTAGGTATCTTCCCCACCCCTTTTCAAAGCCCATTTGCAAAGTGTCCAGAAAAGAACCCACTTAGTTAATGGCACAATATATGTGTTTGTGTAATGCAGCTTCCCCTAGCAGATTACTGGATGGTGGCTTGCAGGAGATCAGCAGCAGGGGTTAAAGTTAAGAACAAATCTGGTAGGGGGCAGGGTTGGAAGAGAAGAGATCCTTCTTTTTCCCCCTGTGTTAACAGCATGGCAGAATTGCTTGAGTACCAGTTCAGAGACCATGACTGCCTTCGGATATGACACTTAAAACAGTGTGATCCACAACAGCAGAGTTGTGTCTGGCTCTACATTGTTTGTTTGTTTCTCCTGCAATAAGCAGCAATTGCCAGCTAACTGGCAAGACATGGTTTGCTCCCAACCTGAACCAGCACCTATACCCAGCTCTCCTGCCCTATTGTGTATCCAGGCAGAGGCCCTGCTGGACAGTGTCAGTGTTTCTGTTTACCTTAACACCCAGAGCAGAATTTGCCACTTAAAATGCACCAATGTGAAAATTCAAGAAGATACGAGTGCAGCAAATAGCTGTGGATAAATATTCCTTTTCCCCTGCCTGATTCCCCCTACCTTTTACCTTAGCCTGTACCAGTCTGACAGCAAGGAGATCTGTATCTGCTCATCAGGTTTAACTGGTAATGCCACTCTATGTTCCTCACTTTAGAAAAAAAAAAATCCTTTGCAATATTTCCGCTTTAGTGATACCAGACTCATTCTCAAAGATACAGAGATACTGTAGGTCTGAGTTAGAGCCTGCAGTGATTTACCAGGCTTTGTTCTTGGAGGTAAAGTAGAGATAAACTATCTCTAGAGTCCATCTCGTTGCATATCTTGGTTTGTTCCCATTCTAGCCAGGGCGTATGAACCCTACAGTGCCCTTGAGGCATGGGTCACAGTGCTGTGGAAAGTGCCCCTGGAAAGTACGGTGCATTGAACACTGTAGTAGTAGTCGTCTGTGGGGTAGAGTAGGATTGTTCTTAACTCTGGATCTGGAACTTGCCACTATTTTGCCTGAAATCCAGTGGACTAAAGGGAGATATCCTGACAGCTTTCATGACTTACGATTTTGTTTATATAAGTTTGTATATGTTTAGCTTTTTCTCTACCACTGCCTTTTCTTGATCCAAAGTCTGCATCCAAATGTCCTTCCATGTCTTTTTCTAAGTATTGAGAGATAGATATATATAGATATATATGTTTGTTTTCCCCAACACACACATTCATGGCATTAAAATAAAGCAATGTAACAGAAGTATCTATGAGGTCTCTTTGATCCTGTTTTAAGCTTGACTTCCCGTAAAAGGAGTTTAACAAGAAAAAATCCTACTCTGTAGCACCCTGAAACACATGCTAGGCTTCTCCCTCCTCTATTATGAACTATTGTTGCCAAGTGGTGATGCACAGCACTGTGCTCATGTGCAGGGCCCAGGGTCCCTTGGGCATCAGGACAGAGCTGTAACTCTGCAGTGGGACTGAGAAAACACAGTGCAGTGTTTCCAAGCCCCCATGATGTTTGTTAGGCAGTTTGAGTTTTTGATAAAGCTGTTCCTTACCCATGCGAGATTTAAACAGTGCAGCTGGCACAATCAGTTTCCCATTATACAAAAAGCTCTGGTTGATCTGGGTTTAAAACCCTTGTGAAAACCCTCCAGTGATTCCTTTCATTATTAAATTGCTTTAAATATACTTAGGGGAGAGCACAGAGCAAACCCGTGTTGATCAGAATGCTCTTGTATGCCTTGTATGTCTGTGTAATCCAGGAAGAAAAACCTGGACATTCAAGGTGGTGGGTATTTTTTTAAAATTTTCTTCTTTTTCTCCCATAGCAGACCTGAAATAAAACCTATGTTTTTTTTATACAGACTGTTGGGAGAGAAATCCTGCTCCATCTGATAGACTTCCTGGTGACCAGCTATAGGCGTGACCCAGTTATTACCCGGTTACTCAATAATACTCGGATTCATATCATGCCAACGATGAATCCGGATGGATTTGAAGCTACAAAAGTACCTGATTGTTATTACTCACGAGGAAGGTAAGGCTTAGCAGGGTGGTAAGGTTTAGGAGGGTGGGAGAGGTAAAGGAAATGGGTGGGGAGTAATAATCACAGATAGCCAAGAGACTGAATCATACGTGGTTGAGAGGATAATCTAGAAGGATGTGTTAGGTCTAATTTTTGCCTGTGCCATTCTGAAGACACGCTTATGGCATAGAGTTTTTGGATGACTGAGTCAGACTGGTGTTTATGTGTGGTGCAGCCAGAGAAAATTGGTCAGAATGGTGTAATGACCTCACCTTTTAGGCAGGAGACCCAGAATGTGAAGAGAAGCACAATTACCTATTTTGTAGCACCTTTAAGTTGTTAGAAAAAAAAAAAAGGAAAACTCCACCCACAGAGAGCTATTTGAATCAGAAAACTCTGTAACCCTTCTTAACAAGTAAAAGGTGTGTCTACGCTTGTTGAATGGATTTCTAGCAACGTGTTTAAAGATCAGTTGAATGCAGATTTAGTAAGAGGGAGGAGGTACTCAAGCAGAGCTCTCTGGCTGTAACAGGTTCTGCGCTAATAGTGGTGCAAGGAAAAGAACTTAGAAGAAAATATAACTTGGCATTGCATGCTGTGCTACTTTTGCATCCTGTTATGTAACTATTGTAGAGATCAAAAAGGGGATGAAAAGCTTAACAAGCTAGAAGAGGGAAGGGGACAGTGAGAGAATGGGAAGGAATGCCAAAGGGACAAAATCAGAATGTGCAGAAAAAGCAAACTCATAAGCTAGAAGTTCTCTTGGATCACTGGCTGTAGCAATATCAGAAGCAAGGGAAAAGGTAGTTTAGGTAGATTTTTTTATTTTATTTTTCTTTAGGTAGCCAGTGTAGGCTATCCTTTTCATTGGGAAAGAAATTCATTCCTCAGCAAATAGATGTGACTTGTATGGAAGGGGGTATTTTTTATTCCCTATTAAATAGAGTTTAACTGAGTTTAAAAATTAACACAGTTCACGGTAAATACGTCTTTACTCTTGTACTGACTGGTCTGATTGAAGAAGCAAGAAAGTATTTGCACAGGCTGGACCTTAGGTTCAGGAAGAAGAGAATACATCCTGCATTTGACTCAAGTTCCTTCTCTCTGTCCAGAGTGACAGCAGTACAAGGGACACAGCCATCTGGTAGTTACCTTGATCTTCTGTACCAGTGGGAAAAAGTCCTCATCATCTGCCTTTGGTTTTTCTAATTCATGTATGTGTAGACATGTGCATGCTATATGCATGTTAAATATTCACTGTTTCTACTTGAAACACAATAGAAGAATTGTTTTATTGTGTCCTATGAAAATTACAGTGCTGCCAGAAAGTCCATCATCTTAATGCTTGAGAAGATATGCAATGGTCATCTTGCCTGTTTCCTGAAGACACTAGCATACCATGGATCTGGAGTACTGGCAGGCTGGGGATGTGGAAGTGTAATGGGAATGTCTTCTGTCTTTCTAAGGTACAATAAGAATGGAGAAGATCTGAACAGAAATTTTCCTGATGCCTTTGAAGCCAACAACGCTAGCATTCAGCCAGAGACTCGAGCAGTAATGGACTGGATAAAAAATGAAACATTTGTTCTTTCAGCAAACTTGCATGGGGGTGCCCTGGTTGCCAGTTATACCTTTGATAATGGTAACTCAGGTAAGGTAATAAAGTCTCTTCTCCACAGCTCATTTGGTTTAGGAACATTAGCTGTACCAAAGCAAAATTGGTAAGGATTCTTGCATGGTTCTTCTAACTTGTGAGCTGAGATGGGCAGAATTTGATAGGCCCCATCAAAATTCACTGCCTAATATGAATATTTGGGAGATGTGTATCCTGTGTGTAAGCCAGCACTGTATGCTTTACCAGTGGTGGGAGTTACATGGTAGCTATCTTTGTCCTGCAGTTACCGGCTCTTTGAAAGGCTATAGCAGATCTCCAGATGATGATGTCTTTATTCACCTGGCAAAAACATATTCTTTCAACCACATCAGCATGTACAAAGGGACTGGGTGTGACAACAGACAAACTTTTCCAGAAGGCATTACCAATGGGTACTCTTGGTACCAGCTGGAAGGTAAGAATGTCAGTGATATTTTTTCAGCTGCTTCAGATATGATGTTCTCGCTTTCTTCTGCCATCTTTGTTGATGAAAGGGCAGTGATTTTCTCCAGAGTTAGAGGGCTGATGAGGAGAGTAAGCCAACTCATTCACACAGATTCTCTGAGCTGGACCTGGGTGTTTGCAGGCTCTCCCAGCCAGCAATTATACAAGTGTATGGGACTGTCGCTGCTGTCTGTGCCCTTGCTTAAGGCCTGCAATAGCTGTGTAGATAACACACGTGCACAAACTGCTTGGCAGATCTTGTCCTTTCAGCAAGAAAACCAATCTTCTGTTCATGTATCATTTTAATGCTTGATCACTAAAATAAATGTTTTCATTACTGTTTATGTGTAGCCAGATAGAACATGGGTCCTGTGTACTGTAGCACTGTGATGCTTTCACAGTCTGAATTCAAATACTTAAAAGGTTCTTGGAATGGCTTTGGCAGTGCCAAACCCTATGCCAGCCTATGAATTTATCTGCCACTATTTATTGGGAATGCTTGAATGAATTTAAGTCAAAGACCCACCCTTAGCCACAATCATCATCATTCCCAAAATGCCACTGTGCTTTAGAAAACACTCAATGTGTAACTAGAGTAATGAAGTCAGTTTTCCACAGGAGGCAGTAAATACAAGTGTGGCATTGAGGAACAATTTATCTGTTTTACTTTTCTTACAGGTGTGATTGAGTACCAACATTTTAACTCTCTAATTTGTCTTCTAGTTTGAACTTAGTGTTTCTTCGCAGCTGAACACTCTTATTTCACTTTTAAGGTGGAATGCAAGATTACAACTATGTCTGGGGACAATGTTTTGAAATTACATTGGAGCTGTCATGCTGTAAATATCCTCCAGCAGACCAGCTGGAAAAGTTCTGGAGAGACAACAAAGTTGCTCTGATCGAATATATAAAACAAGTACATCTAGGTGGGTATGTGAATGGAGATGGGAGCTAGAGCTGGAGCCAGGTGAGTAGGAACTCCTCAGCAGCTTGGGTCAGTGTCACAGCTCAGAGGGAAGAAGCTCTGGCATGAACTTGGGAGCTCCTGAACAGGAAATGCTACAAGGCCAGGGATGGATAAGGGAGGAGAACCTACAGGTGTGTCATGTGAGGGGTGATGGTGCTACTACAGTGGTGCTAGGGGCTTAAAATGTGCTGGGGCAGGACCCCGGGGCAGTCTGACCATACACCCTGCTCAGGGACTCTGCTTTCCTGAGCAGCCTTGGGGCAGTCATTTATTTCAGAGGTCTCTAAATGGTTTCACTTGTCTTTGCTGCTTGGATTTTGTATTTTTGAAAGGCTTTTCTAGGTGCGAGTCTGACTTCACAGCTGGAAGAGAGCTGCTGCTTAATGAAGCAGTGGTGCTTTACAATGAGTTGAAGGGGTTGCACAAGTCTGTTGCTTATCTTACATTTTGTTATCCAAAATATTTTAGTGCTGTTTTATCTTTGCTTAATGCCAGTGCTGCCTTGAAGATGGTGTGTGGGAATTAAGGGAAATGACTTCATAAGCAGATATTGTTGGTATTCTGCCTTTGGGAAGTACTAGACTGACTTATTTAAAATTACAAAAAATAAGGGTGTCTGTGTGTGCAAAAAACCACCAAATCAGTACTGAAGATTGAAGCTCTTCAGTAAAAGACATGTACAATAAGTGTATATGGTACCTTCAGTACATGAGATTTAGAAGAGATTACAGTGCTGCTTTCTAACTTAATGTGAGGGTAAACTATTAACAACAGCAACAACAACCAAGAATTTTCTGTTTTAATTCCCTTCAGTAAGACCAAAGTGACTAATGATATTATTATATGTGCTCAAACTCAGTAAAAGCCTTTGAGTGATCCAGCAACAGAATGGTCTGACTTTCTCAGAGAAGGAGATTCACCATAGTTGCAGGTCATGATCTTTCTCTCCACTCCTTTTTTCATAGGTGTTAAGGGTCAAGTTACTGATAGGAATGGGAATCCTATTCCCAATGCCATCGTGGAAGCCGAAGGAAGGCAGCATGTTTGCCCCTACAGAACAAATGAACAAGGAGAGTACTTTCTTCTCCTTTTGCCTGGGACATATGTGATCAATGTAAGTGTGTGGCCTTACTAAATGGTTGTTTCTCATTGCACTGAGTTCTTGAGCACAGTCAGACAGCATTCTTACAGGTGGGTGAGCTGAGCTGCTCAAGTCATATATAGGAGTTGTAAAGACTCTTTAGCAGATTTAGAAGAAAATAATATCTTTAAACATGAGTCAGCAGAAAGTAAATTTTTTGATACAATAAGATCTCGAGTCCTCAGTGGCTAGAGATAAGCATTTGTCTGACCTTGATGGTGGAGCCAGCTGAGCATCTGGAGCCCAGTGGCACTAGCTTGAGGTGTTTGAAACAAAGCACAGGTGAGGAGGGTGAGGGTGAGGAGGTCTTGCAGGGTGAGGAGGTGAAGCTTGGGATCCAGGCAGCACTGGGCAGCACCAGGCTGACACCACCACCACCAGTGACAGTTATTTCCTTGTGTAAAAACAGTTTCTCTGTGGAGGTATTAGAGAACATCCATGCACAGTAGGCTCTGCCTGCTGCCAGCCAAGGGCTTACGCTTAAGTAATTCCCTCTCTTGTACAGCAGTAGTCTTGTTGCTGTAATGTGACTGCTCTTTTCTCATTCCATGTTCTCAAACATATATTTAGGACATTTTTCCCTGCACATCTAAAGTGTGAACAAGCATTTTAGACAATTATTGTTTCACAGCTGAACTCAGAGTTTCAAACCAAGTAAGAACATTTTCCTATTTGTTCCTAGGCTACTGTACCAGGATATAAACCAATGCTGAAGACAGTGGAAATACCTGACAACACTGGTAACTTCAGTGCTTTGAAACAGGACTTCTCTTTCTCAGAAGTCTCTATTAGATCAAAAGTTGCTTCATGTCCCAAAACTCCCCTCTACCAGCATCTTGCATGGGCTTCAGCTGCAGTAAAACCAACCCTACATGTCTTGGGTTTAATGACCATTATGCTTGTAATCTTCAAATAAAGTCCAGAATGACACGTCGTGGCAAAGCAAAATCTTCCTGCACCAATGTGACTTTTCAGACAAGGAATTGTATATCCCAAAGAATATATGTTTTTATAAACCAAATTCTCAGATTCACAGTCATGTTTACTGTATTTTGTAAAATACTGGCTTGACAATCAGTTGTTTTACTTTAATTATAACAAACCATCCTGTTTTTAATTGTAATAGACTATCATATTTTTCTACATATTTTACTCTGAAGAAATTTTGTAGAGCCTATGGAGGTAACTGTAGAATTTTGATGCAGAAATTACAAATACATTCTGAAGACTTTGCCTGAATTGAAAAAAACAAGTGAGGATTGTACTGCAAATGTTTCACATAAGCTCAGGTTCCTCACTGAACCTACAGCTAAGGTGCCACATAGCTGTGAGTGCTCAGCTCCGTCCTATTTTCTTGCAATAAAGCCTAAAAATGCTATAAATGAAGAATTGCATTTTCACATATGCTCTTTCATACCTGAACAGATGAGAGTGCTCAGGGCTCAGATGAGATAAAAAGAAGATGAAAATGAAGTGTAAGTATGTGCCGAAGGAAGCTGGGTGATAATCTGCACCATTTGGGACAAGGGAGGAATTTAGGTCTCTGAAAATGGTGTTCCCCTCTGGTAGAGCTGCTGAAAACATGTGCAGGATGTCCAGGAGTGTAACAATGTGCTGGTATGTACAGCTGAGGAAACACTCACAGCTCCTGTGTGCTGTCTATAGTTGAAAGGCTGCGAGGAGAATGGGTAATGTAGAATCTGCCTCTGTCCTGGCACATATTTCTGTGCGAGATGTCGATGTAAAGTTTGGAATCTGCGAGACTGAAGCTGTCTGTACTGAGTGATGTGTGTCTAGAGAAGGAAATAGCCCATGAGTGTCTGCAATATAGAGCACCAAGAGGACTCTCAGTTTGGTCCCTCTTGCTTGCAGTATCATCCCTCTTGCTGCTAGCATAGTCCTAGTCACTCCCACTCACGTCCCCATATGAGTCCAGTAGGCTCCCAGTTTCCCCCAGCATGGCCCCAGTTGCTTCTAGCTGCTCCCAGTGTAGACCCAGTCACTCCCAGTTAGCCACAGCATAGTCCCAGTCCCCCCAGCATGGTTCCAGTAGCTTCCAGTATGATCTCAGTGTGTATGCAGTTGGCTCCCAGCATGGTCCTGGGGGCTCCCACTCACCTCTGTTATGATCCCAGTCACCTCCAGGATGATTCCAGTTGCTCTCAGCCACTCCCAATAGGAAGCCAGTTCCCCTCAGCATAGGCCCAGTTGCTCCCAGTCACACCCAGAATGCTCCCAGTAATGCCCAGTTGCTCCCGGTGGGATTCCACTTCCTCACAGTCACTCCCAGTCACCCTCAGTGTGGTCCCAGTATGATCCCGATATGATTCCAGTCACCTCCAGCAGGAGCCCAGTGTATCCCAGTTATCCCCAGCCTGTTCCTAGTCATTCCCAGTAGGATCCCAGTATGATCCTAGTCACCCTCTGAGTGGTCCCAGTTGCAACTAGTGATATCCTGGGAGCTGCTGGGGCCATGCTGCAGGCAACTGGGATCATACTAGGAGCAACTGGACCACACTGAGAATGACTGGGTTCTTCCTGGGAATGACTAGAAACGTGCTGGGAGCACCTGGGCTATACTGGGAGCCACTGGGGTCCTGTTGGAGGTGACTGGGATCCTATTAGGATCATTCTGGGAGCACACTGGGGGTGACTGGGAGTGATTGTGAGAAAGTGGGATCCTGCTGGAAGCGATTTGGCATGACTGGGAGCGTTCTGGTAACACACTGAGGGTGACTGGGGGTGGCTGTGAGCAAGAGGGATGTTGCTGGAAGCATCTTGGAGCAACTGTCAGTGACTGGGAGCATGCTGGCAGCTCCTTGGCACAGTCTGCATGTGACTGGGAGTGGCTGTGAGCAAATGAAATCCTGGTGTGTGAACTGGAAGTCACCATGAGTCACTGGGCCTAAGCTGGTGGCAAGTGGAATCTTCTGGGCAGTATCTGGAATAATTCTGGGTTCATCAGTGGTTCATACTGGTGGTGAGGGGGGTTGTATTGGGAGCAGCAAGGAACACCCTAAGAGTGACTGGGAACAGCTCAACTCTTTCTGGAAGTGACTGACAGTGTTTGTATTCTGGGGTCAGTGGTTGTTACTGGTCTTGGAAGTTAAGTCTGTATCACCAGTGGATGGTGAGTAGCTAGACTGAGGGGTAATACAGCAGCTGATTTTGTCCTGACACATTTTTCTGTGCCAGTGGCATATTAAAGTAGCCTGTGAGAGTTAATGTGCAACTAGGTGCTTCTAGCTGAGGATTGCTCAGAGCACTGTTGTCTGTGTGCAGTTTACAGGCTGCCACGGGAAGGTGAATGTCAACTGAGGTCAATCATTGGAACCTGTGGAGGGCACCTGGGGTACAGCCATAGAGTTGGATGAATTGGCTCCTTCTAGGTGTTACTGGGACTGATTGGATTCATCACTGGAGGCGACTTTATGTAGTGGAAAGACTGTGAAGAGAAGGAGCAATACAGAAACTGCCTCTGTCCTGCACTTATTTCTGTGTGAGAGGTAGACAGACACTTTGGACTCTGTGAGACTGTGTCTGTTCTGAGTGTATACACACTTTCAGTATAGCCTGAAATCTGTGTATGAGGGAGGAGGAAATTGCTGATCACCATGGTTTGTCTGCAGGATACAGGCTGACAGGGAAGGTGAAAGCTAGCAGCGGGTTGTTTTTACAGGACCTTTTGTATGGGAGCTGCAGCTGAAGGATTTAATTTACGAAGCAATAGTCTGCAAGAGTCAAAAAGTAAGCTGGTTCTAATAGGTGTGAAGGAAAGTACATACCCACAGTGGGTGGCAACTAGCTTAAAAGCTGCAAGAAGGCGTAATCCAGCAACTCTTTTGTCCTAGCACTTTTTTCTCTGCCAGAGGTGCAGGTGTCTCTGTGAGATGAAAAGTGCAACATGGTATGTGGAGCTGAGAAGGAATGTTCTGAGCATCGCATTGCACATGCAGCTTACAGGCTGCAAGGGGAAATAGAATGCCAGTGCTAGGCCTTTTTTTTTTTTTTTTTTAAGACCTTTTTGTTGGAGCAGCTGCTGGATGTTTTAAGATTTGAACCTGTGATCTGCAGGAGTGTAACGACGTGCTTATATATATATCTGACAAGGAATGTTCAGAGTCCCAGTGTGTTGTGTGTAGTTGTCCTAGCACATTTTTCTCTGTGAGAGGTGTATATGTCTCTGTGAGGCTTAAAGTGCAGTCTGGTACACAGTGCACCACAGCGCATGTGCACTTTACATGCTGCAAAGGGAAAGA
>NW_008665210.1:13387-18376 GCF_000695815.1 Acanthisitta chloris | reverse complement strand
AGAGAATGCCAGTGCTGCAGCTTTGGTTTTTAAATGACCTTTGGTGTAGTGGGAGTACCTAGGCTCACTCTAACATCTGGGGGCTTGTGCAGGATGTCCATGGAAACAACAGCTTTGTCCATTTTTGACTGAAGTTGGTGTGGAACAGAACCGCATACAATTCAGAATTCTTTGAATAGTTTTATCAATGGCTTTATATTTTTTAAGAAGCTTCACAGCTCTACTACTGCCCTGTTGGGACTAACACACATGCCAGGAGCTGGCCGGCACACTCAGCAAGGGGCAAACCAGATCTGGGTACAGAGGGTGGTTTCAGCGTTCCCTGCGCTGTGTACTGCACACAGAATTAGCAGATTCCTTTTGCTTGGCTGGTTACAAGTCATCTTCAGGGCCCTTTGAAGCTGTCCAATAAACACAAAATATATCAAGAAAAGCCAGTTCGTATTATCTCCTGTGTTTATTTTAAACCTTTATCTGCCAGTAATTTTCTTAAGCAATTTCAAAAGTAACCAGAAGGAATTATCTTTAGAAACATCAATCTTTTAATTAGCAGATTCCTTTTGCTTGGCTGGTTACAAGTCATCTTCAGGGCCCTTTGAAGCTGTCCAATAAACACAAAATATATCAAGAAAAGCCAGTTCGTATTATCTCCTGTGTTTATTTTAAACCTTTATCTGCCAGTAATTTTCTTAAGCAATTTCAAAAGTAACCAGAAGGAATTATCTTTAGAAACATCAATCTTTTCCTCAGTAAATAAAATAAAACATGCAGGCATGCTCCTTTAATGCCCTTTAAAACCTTTCCTGAGGCACTCCTGCCTGTCACACCGAGCCCTTCCAGCTGGGCTGTGGAGCTTGGGCATCAGCCCCTTGTCTGCCAGGCGGCTCCATTCAGGGTGTGAGGACACTTCAGAACCCGAAACAGCACTGCCGATCGGAATGAGGACTGTGTGTGCAAGAGAATGGTTTTGAATGTCTTCATCATATCCATTTGAATTTTTCTCCCCCTCTGATCTGCTGTGGGTTGTTTACCAATCAGAGAAGTAATTAATTATCCACTAAATCTGGCCACGGGTAGGTGCTTCTGATCCTGTCACTTACAGGAAAGAACTGGAGATTCCCTGAGTTTAAAATCCCCCAAAACCATAGAATCTGAAAGAAGTCAGCAGTTCAGCAGCTGAGCGAGGGCTGAAAGAGCCTGCATGCTGGCTCACAGCAGTAAGAGTCTGTATGAAAACCAAGTACCAGAACTTCTAACAATAATGTCATTGACATGAAAAAAAGAGCACCAAGGAGTGTATATAAACAAATCTTTATTTAAAGCTTTTAAATGGAACACAGAGCTCAGTTTCCTCACAAAAGGAAAAATTGAAACCCAAAAGACAAACGCAACACACAAGAAAATTCTCATTACTGGATCTATGTGCTGGGCAATTGGAGTGGATATTTGTATTTCAATGGTTACTGACTGTGGTTGTTCGTGCACTGGGGAGCTAGAAGGTATGTACCATGACAAGCTCTTGGAAGCGTGTTCATCTAGGAGTGGTGGCAGAATTGCATAGTTACTTAAATTCACTATAAACTACTCTGTTTAGTAGTCATTGCAGCTACGTGTTGTCAGACAACAAAGATTCTGATTTTAGAAAAGCTACTGGTATTTCAGGTGTAATCATCGTGTTGACAGCCATTACTTAGTCTTGAGCTAAAAACTGTCCTTTAAAATCAGGCTGTTAAGTTAAAGCAACATTTATTGAAAAGGGGAGACAACACCTTTCTAAGTGTCACCAATAATTCGTACACGTAGAATATGGCTATAGACACACTAGACAGGCATTCACTTGAAGCTTTCAGTGCATCTGTGCTAAGTGTTTTTAAAAAAGCACAAAACGTAGCTTTTAAATGCAACAAATTTTCATGTTCACTAAGTGCAATCCACTGTTAAAAGATACCTTAAGCCTGGGCTGGACAGTTGTTCTGTTTTGCTTTACATTTCTTGTGCAACCTTTAAACAAGAAGTAACTCAAGATAAGCCTTTGACTCAGGCATGGAGGAGCCAGCAGAGCCCCCTGAGCAGGGCAGGTAATCCCCTGGAGGAAACGCTGACCTGGGGGAGCTGGCACAGGAGAGCACACGTGTGCCACCCTGTGGAACGGGCTTTGTTAAGGAAAGTGAGCCAACACACCCTCCAGGCCTGCACCCACTTGCTGCCACTGGGAATGACCATGACAGCAACACGTGGCAAGTTAACATAATGAATAAATTAACTGCTATAAAATTATAAACTCTGAAGTTATACTCTAACACAACAGCAGCTTTAGATTCAGATGGGGAAGAAAAGTTCTTAATCCCTATATTTGCCCTATTTATTCATTTCAATTTATTCAGTTTCATTATGCTTCTAATAACTTTATAATCTCTCTTTTGTAAGACAATTTTCTGAAACAATTATTCTTGTAGACATTTTCTCTTAAGAATGAAGAATTGTTTTCCCTCATATTAGTCACTGAAGGGAAAAAAACCTCCCTGAAGCCTTGCATGTGGCTTCATACCCATACAGACATTTCAGAGACAGCAACATTTGAACAAATTTACAGCAAACAACTCAAAATTGTACCAGGCTGTTGTAATAGATACACTTTTCATCAGTAGCATTTTGAAGCACTTTCACCCTTTCTGAATCAAGCTGCTACCAGGAGCAGTGCTTGTGCTGGTGGGCTCCTTAGGAACACTAAACCAAGGCTCAAAGCAAAAAGCACTGCCCTTGCAGTCTGAATGGCCAATAGTCACCCACACAGACACTGCTTCAGCTGCTTCTGCCTCAAGCAGCTTGCTTTGCACTTCACCTCCAAGGGTCAGGAGCTGTATTTCAGTACTAATAAGTCAGTACATAGTTAAAAAGTTGTATTTAAACAAGAAGTAGGTTTATTGTACTTTATAAAAAAGAATGTGAGTTCTTGCAGCATTTGTACATACCTACTGTCCACCTGATGTGCAAGGAAGAGACTAAGACAACTGCTGAAAGCTGTGTAGTCATACCATGTCATACCTGGCCTTCCTGCAACCTTCCTGGTCACATGTCTGAAAGCAAAAGCTATTACCACCCGTTGCAAATTAAACCTCAAATTAAATTGAAACCTCTCAACACCTTCCTGCATCTCCCAGACCATCACCCCTGACATCACCAGCACCTGGAAGCAGTCAGTCAGCTTCTTGGCTCACTTGGGGATGCAAAAGCATTCTAAAGGAAAACAAACACCACCACACCTTCACTTTGCTAATGCTGCACCAGCCTCCATCTCTAGTTAACAAATGTTGTTCAGGTTCAAAGCAGAAGTTGTGTAAGGGAAGGAAAAAGGAAACGAAGCCACAAATCTTCCTGTGCCCCTTTAAATCTGAATATAATACAAATATTTTTCTGTATTTTAATGCTACGTTTCTTAAATATCTTTCTCGTGGCTGTGATTTACTAAGTAAGCATATTTAACTACACACATACCAGCAGACTAATTCAATAAATTAGAGCTCAAAGCACTAACTGTGAGCATAAGAATATTTACAAACTGCAATAAATTAAAGATTAAAATATGTGTGATATTAAATAAGACTCTCAAATACCTCACCAAGTAAGAACAACTGTCAAGTCTTGTACCAAAATTCTCCCGACTTCTGTGCCACTGCCCAAGGCCAGAAATGTGTTTGTGGGCCAGAAGGAAGAGGGTGGTCACTTCAACACTCAGCACCCCCTGCTGGGTAAGGCAAGCACCCAAAACAAGCCAGCTCCGAAGTTGTACTACAAGTCATTAAGAACGTTATTATGCCAGAAAACACAGCTCGGAAAAAAATTAATCCATGTGGACACTGTGATTCGCAGGAAATCAAAATTCTGCATTTCCTCAGGATTGCATGGAGTAGAAGGTACTTCTCCACCACAGAAGACACACTAGGGAAGTAAAATTTTAAATTGTAAAAGGGAAAACTAATGATGCTGTATTCCCTCAGTTTACCTTCTCCAAAACAGAAGTGCTACTGGGTAATGGCTTTTGAAGAATCAGCCCCAAGCTGAGTGGCTGTGAACAGCAAGGACCATCGCTCTGGCTGTATGTGCCTTTCGAACAGCTGAAATATTTTTTTTCAAAATGTGAAGTTCAATTAAGGGGATGGATTGGAAGAGAATGCCAAGAATGGAAAGGTACAATTCATCCCAGCAGGAACTAGGTAAGAACAGCTGCTCCCCAGTCCTGCAGTTACACAGCCACAGCAGAGCAGGCAGCACGCTGAAAAAGCCTAAGATGGGAGACAAGGCAATGGATAAAGTCTTCATAGACAGATGAAGCTTTCTAAGTACAATCCCTGTGTTACTGGTGCTTCTGCAGATACACATCTGCAGCTCTCCCTCAGCTGCAGATTCCAGACCATGACATGACTGCTGTTTGGGTCTCACCTGCAGGGGCAATGAAGAGCCTCTGCAAGCCTCACTGCACCTAAGTTCATCAAATCAGAAAAATCAATAGAAGTAGTGCAAATTAAGGCAGGGAGCCCTATGTGAGCATCCCTACTTGAAAACAATATCTGCCCAAAGGCCTTCTGTCTCAGGCTGAAGGATTATTGAACCCTGTAAAACCCAGGAAAGGTTTCTGCTGACCAAAAAACTTCCAAGAACTTCCAGCTACCTCCTGCTGCTTTACAAATTGCAAGGGGAAAGAAAACTGCAAGTAAGAATTTGAAGAAATGTATACAACTGGGTTTATACTTTGTTTAGTTAAAATGAGTTATGGAAAATTTCAGAGATATGAGTATCTTTTAGTGGTGGTGTTAAAAAAATCTCCAATGTATGAACAAAACATGAGTGACCCCAGGAACTCAGCCTTTACCTACAAAGGTATTTCTCTGCAGGCAAGTCACAACCAAGGATTCACCAAGTCTCTCCTGTCCTTTTCCTAGTTAACTCCAGGCATTTGCAGCCTTGGAAGTAATGGCAGCAGTAAAAGTC
>NW_008665210.1:0-13341 GCF_000695815.1 Acanthisitta chloris | reverse complement strand
GGAGGGTACATCTCTATTCTTGGCACTCCCAACTGCTTATTTGTCATTCCCTGTTGGACAGATCAGCAACTACCTGTCAAATAAAAGGTGCTAAAAACATATAACTGCTCTTGTAAACTACTTTTCCAAAGGAATAAGTGTCACTTACTGGTACAGAAACTCTCCATCTGAAAAACAGGTGAGTGATCTTAACTGGATCCTGAAGGCACCTGAGCTTACCACTACCTACTCTGAAGGCCCCACAGAGCCAATTCAGCAAACACCTTGAGAGCAGAACCTGCTAAGTTTCACAAAGTTTTTGACAAAGTACAGTGAGGAGACAAGAGCTAAAAGCAGTAAAGGATAGGCCCAATGAGACTAATTGTGAGTGGGCCAAACACCTTGCAACAGATTTTCAAAATTCTTGTGATACAGGTAAGAACAGATAAGAACAGTGTAAGCTGGAAAGCACTGGATTTAAAGAACACCCATGTGAACTGGAACTGCACAGCTTATTTCTTTCTGCAGATCAAGGTGGACATTTTAACTTTTTATTCAAGTGAACGTATCAAGCTGCATATCCTATTCTGCTGAAGTCGGAAACAAGTGCAGAAAAAGAAAACAACTGTCCTCTAATATTGCCTCACATGACAGTACAGAGCATCTCCTTCATTTATCTTGCCTGTTCATGCCTTGTCTCATGCTGCTGAATTCATAACAATCATTATCAGGATAGTGCAGACCACCAAACCCACGGTTTGAAATTTCTCAGGATGTTTAAGAGAGAACTGTACAACTGAGCTTGGATCAATGACTTCTCCAAGGGGATAGAGCACTGACGTTTAAAATACACACTGTAAAAATAAAAGATACACAATACACTTTTCTATTTCCAAAGCCTTAAATTATTTTTTATCACATATTTCCCCACTTCCTGGTAAGATCTCCACCACCATCCACCTCCAAAAACTTGGAGGAATTTAAGACAGGATTCCATTTATTTATTTTATTGGCTTATTCAGAGGGGTCTGATTGAGCTTGGTGTCTTTACCAGGCAACAAACACTGGAACCTGGAGAATCTTCTACCTTCTGAAGAGGAGGAATTCACATCAATGAACACTTCAACATGTCTCTCCTCTCAATCATTGAATTTGGGTTTTTAATATGTGTATTTAATTCAAAAAAACAAATGTCACCAACTTGTATGGAACATTTAACACCTGGAGAGGCAGGTGGTTTACAGGACTAGATTATTTATACTAAGAGGGATTTAAAATCTTCAAGCTGATTTATGAGTATTACACCAACTTCTTAACAACTCCAGTGCATTTATGTAAGCAACTACTTTTCATACCGAAAGTAGAGACCCAAAATATTAATTTTCCAATAAGCATACAAAAATAGTTTCTTACTCTCTTAACCAGTTCATGAAGTTTCTTTTGCTGCTTTCCAGTCAACATCCATCTAACTAAAATAAGTTAGTACAATCATTTGTATGGGCTGCCTGCACACTGGACACGGTTTGTTCCTCTTCTTAAGCTTTTTTGCACAAGTAAAACATGACATGAGGTGTCCTGTTTTGCCATGTACTATGCAGCCATTTTTAGGTCTGCTCTGACATATGACACAGGGCTCTATGCTGGTAATGGGAAGACTGGATTCCATGCTTTCATCTTTGTCTTGCATTTCTCTCTTCTCAGGTTCCTTATAGTCCTCCTGACTGCCACAAAACATACTGCCTGATGTTGATGGCTGGGAATACTCTTCACTTTCCTGGGACTCAGAAATTTGTACTGCTTTTTCCTCACTCTCATCCACAGCTGGTTCTTTATCTTCAATCATTTTTGTTTTCTTGCAGTCAGGAACATCAAAACCTTCTTCAGCCTCTGCAGGGAAGGAACCTTCTGATTTGCTCTTTTCCAGTTTCTCACTCTTTTCATCTGGAAGCCAATCCTCACGTAGGGCCCAGCACCGGTGGCAATGTCGTGGAAGAGGAGGATTCATTTTGCTACATTCAGGACACTTCCAATAATCCTTTAGTGAATTAAAAGTTGAACAGCTTAAGCTACTTAGAACTCTTACAACTGAAGTATTCAAAGATTAAAACCGATTTATTATTGCCAAAATACTGATTATGTTCGGCTATTGACTTATAATTTCAAAATTTCATTCAGTGTTTGGCCCTATTTTACAGTTCTATATTAAAATGGTTCTTATTTTAAAAGAACCCTTTGATTTTTTTTCTTTCTGCAGAAGATTTGTGAACAGAACAAAAAGTAGAATAATGAATTATTATTTCTTCCGCAAGAGTGGAGAAGCTAGACAACAAAAGTCTTCAGAGAACCTCTCCTGATAAAACGGTCACCTTCCCCTTACTTTCTGAAATGGGAACTATTTGGGACCGAAGGAACAATTCCCCTGCTAAGCTGCTGGTGCGCAAAACGGCCGAGTGAGGGCACTCTGACACAGCGAAGGACAGAACACAGGAGCCAGCGCAAAAAAGAAGGAAAAAAAAAGGGAGAAAAAAACCCCAGAAATTCTGCATCACCATCTCAGAGGTTACTCCATACACTACACTGAAACAAGCCACTCTCTAGTTAAAAATACACTTCACTTTTACAGAGAAAGCCCCTTCTTAGGAATAATACCAGTCATAGGGGGAATCACACCAAAAAACAAACCCAAAACTTATTTAGACAATTCAAAGCACTTTTTGAGTCCTGAGTAACAGCAGTAACATCAAAAACTTAGAAGACCAATTTTAAATTATTATTACAGCAGAAAAAGTAAATTCAATTCTTTTAAAAAAATCACTGGTAGCAATAGATTTCATCTATACT
Organism: Acanthisitta chloris; assembly: GCF_000695815.1. Taxonomy (NCBI): domain Eukaryota; kingdom Metazoa; phylum Chordata; class Aves; order Passeriformes; family Acanthisittidae; genus Acanthisitta; species Acanthisitta chloris. Next base: position 10,521 of record NW_008665210.1, on the reverse strand, counting down.
CTGTCAGTTCACCCAATTTATGGTACTTCACTCAAGTTTTTACTCACAGCTAGAGAAATCTCTGGATCTTCATCAAATGAATCAGCATCACTATCTTCATCCTGGTAAATAGTCAGCTGATAAACCTGGTTTAAATTTTTTAAAAAAATGTTACTTGGTTTTGGCATTCAATTAAAAACCCCAAATATTTTTAATCTGATAGATTTTCAGACAGGGAGCTACTGCAGAGTCCCCAGTGATGGGCCACTCAGATTATCAACAGATTAGAGGAGGTCTCTCACATAAGGAAAGGCTGAAAGAGCTGAGACCATTCAGCCTGGAAAAGACTTGGGGCAAGGGGTGCTTTATCAATGTGTGTAAATACTTGAAAGGAGGGCACAAAGAAGATGGAGCCAGGCTCTTTCCAGCGGTATCCAGTGACAAATCAAGAGGCACCTGGCGCAAATTAAAACACAGGAGGCTCCTTCCGAACATCAGGAGACACTTTTTACTACGAGGGTGACTGAGCACTGGCACAGGTTGGCCTGAGCATCTGAGAAGCCTCCATCCTTGGAGATACTCAAAAGACATCTGGCAATGGACCTGGGCAATCAGCTCTGCCTGAGTCAGACTGGGTGGGTGGATAAAATGACCTCCAGAGGCCCCTTCCAATGTCAGCAATGTTCTGCAATTCTCAAAACTACTGTTGGGAGCAGGGGCACACATCAATCCTTTCTTCCTCCAAATTACCATCTTATCTCAGCGTGCAGCTCTGAGATACTGTACTGATGCACACTAGGCTGTAGTTTAAGTGCCCATTCAGCCTCTCACGTACCACAATCATGTATGTCCCTGGTGAATTCTGCCTCTGGTACTTACCAGTCTGGCCATAAGATGACTGATCTCTCTAAAGCAACAGAAAATTAACCCAGAAAAAAAACCCCACCAAATAAACTCTCACTTCATTCTTGACATTGTCTTGAAAATGAGTAATCATTACTTTACTGTCCTCTTGCCTCCTAATGAAAATTTCTAAAATTGTGTTTCAGCATCTCTATGATACGTTTATATTTATAGAGGCAAATGGCTGAAAAATATCCCTTTGTAAAGAGTTACTAGGAAAGTTTTCATTCGGTATTTAGTGATGTCAAAGCTCAACACATACTTCTATAATTAAAAATGCACGACGACTTAAAGTACACATGCTGCCACTGACTCCACAGCTAGTGAGTGAAGGTAAACACACAGACTTTGCTAAACTGCCTGTTTCAGAGCCTGCAGAAAGCCTCAGCACCGTTTCAGTGACTAGCTGGTGGGTAACAGTGACCCAACTGCACAGGCATGTAATGTGATTTAATGAACAACTGGGTGCAGATTGTGACATAGCACATGCAGCTCTAAAATAAACCTATAGAGTTCTTGTTGGAATCTCATAATGAAGTATTCCTGTTGCATTCCTTTTCCCTCAGCCCCCCTGACACACCCAGGGTCAAAAAAAAAACCCAAGCAAAACACACACGTACCTCATCATCTTCATCTGTGAGCTCCTGCCCTTCTTCATTATGGCTATAATCTTCTGAATAAATAGACTCGACTTCAAACTCTACACTGAACTGGTCTGAAACCGAACTGTGGTCAAACCAATCGGAATTTTCGCTTAATGAACTAGCGTCAAGATCCTGAGAAAAAAAACACAAACCAAAAAAATAAGTACGTACACATTCAACCTCACCAGTCCATATACATAACCATTACTCCTAGGATAAAACTGTACTATTGAGTTTAGCTAGCTATAAAAGAATTAAGACCAGTTGCTGTTAGACAGAACATCTTTTATGAGACAAATAAATTAGAGGTAGGTAAAAATAAAGCTAAATCTGAAAATCTTTGGTTGGCCCTGTAATAAGAGGTTGCAGTCAGCATACAGCTAGCTTGAAGACTGCAGTTACTATTTACGAAGGCTCTCCTAAAAAGTCAAAGAACAATTTCAAGAAGATGCTGTCATTTGGTGGCATGTCATTAAAACTCTCTATTCTCATCAACTCTTAACCTCTGAGACCGTTGCTAAGCAACGATAAAATAGGAAGACTGGAGACACAGCATTAGTTCTGTCAATTCAGAATGCAGTATGTGACTAGGAATACTGCTGGTTTAGCTCTTCATGACTTACTCTAACCACAACTGACGTGCCTTGGTGCTTGCCAAAAACAACACAGTAGAGGCTTGGAAAATGAAAACAGGGTATCATCAGCACACACCACTGGGTACAGCTACTGACGCTGTATCGCAAGGACCAGCTTATTCTGAATTATGGAACATCTGGAACTGCTTTTCTTAACACGCTAAGAAATACTTATTTTAAAACACAAATTCTATCCGACACGTGGTCAATGCTGTGCCCAGCAATGAGGATTTTGCTCTTTAAAAAATATTCAAAGTTAATATTTACAAATAATTCAGTTCAGCTTTGTCAGCAGATCTGTGAAAGTTCCCACTCCACCCACAGCCTCGTTTCTTTCCTCAGGCACCTCTGAAGGCACTGCTGCTTTTAATTAAGAACATGATGTTTTCAGAAGTCTATTTGCACTTGTATCTGCAAAATTTGTACCACAAAAATACATATTTTGACTTACAGGAATGGAAAGAGAATCTGTTGAATCACTGCTATTGCTTCTTTCATGGCACAGACCACTGACTACACACCATGAGAGACTTTCATCAAATGTCAACGAAATGCTGTCTGACTTGTGTCGCTTTCTTCTGTCACTATGCAGATCATCTGAAGAATTTTCTTCTGGACATATTCAAGAAGTTTTATTACTCCAAAAACATCTATGCAATGTTCAGTTTTGAATATTCTTAACAGAAGCTTAAAATATAATTTACTTATAAAGAAATCCAATAAAATAAAATAATTCAGTATTCAGGGAAAAAGTAAAGGCACCAAAATTTATTGTAAAGACACAATAACACTGATAAACATGTAAAGTGTGAAACATTCCTGAAACCAGTATTTCAGGGACTGGCTTTCCTCACTTGACCCATCAGTACAGCTTGTGAATGGCAGTCTCCCCATGCAGGAAATAAAATAACTGCAAATTTGGAAGCATTTTTACTCCACACATGACAGGTTAAACTCCTCTCAATTTTAAGAAATACAGTTAGGAACTTAACTGCCCTCCATCCCTCTACAGTCAGTAGACAGAAAGCCACTTTCACAGGGCTTCTGAGTCCATCTCAGAATCTGCAGGGAGACAGAGCAACTAGCTCGCAGGTCACAGGCATACAAAGGACCTCCTGCCAAGCAACATGAGTTCAGGTTCAAGTTTCAGACACCTCAACAAATTTATCAGTGAATAGTTACACTATATATAAATAGCATTTACTCAGCAAGATTTTTGTAACAAACCTTTATGGCTTTCACCACAAACTAACAAGAAAATCTTCAAGACATACTATGTAAAAATTGAACTCGATTATTCTAAGCTGTGATTATTAAGCGTGCTTGGTTTGAAGGCAAAAAGACAATGCTTTTTAAGTGCATCATGTTTTGAAACAATCACCTACAGCAGCATAAGGAGTAGGGGAACAGCATTTTAGGAGTAGGTAACCCAAAATTCATCTCCACTGACTTTTATAGTGCTTGGTAAGAAACAATTAATTAAAAAAGGTGTTGCAGTCAGTCTGCAAGTCCAGTGGAGTGAAAACCCCCAAGATGCCTGGCAACTTGGCTCAGCAGACCTCAGTATGAGCCTTCTGCACCCACCCACTATCGCCCAGCTTCTCTCTTGCCTTGCAAAACACACCCTGACAATCCACGAGTCTTCAAGTCTTGAATCTTTCATGGTAAAAGAAAAGAGAACGAAACACTTGTACATACTTTGAGACTTCTCTTACTTTCCCTTGGTGCTTCTTGGCTCAGCCCCTCTCTGTTCTTTTTTCGCCCTGAGAGCCCCACCAAATTTGGAGCCCCCAGGCCCAAGGGCTGCTCCTGTCCATCGTTGTCCTCATTTAGTTGTCATGGCTCCATGCTGTACTGATACTGTACCACCACAAGGTTTCTATACACTATGTAAGTGGCTCCACAGGAGCCATTACCATCCCAATTTAACAAGAATAGTGGTTTAAAAGGAAGATTTCCTATAAATTAGAAAAAAAGTGTATATAAAAACACTATATTAAAAGAACTTTTTAAGGTTGTAACAAACTAATAAATGGATGCAAAGACAAGAGTCAAATAATCAAACCTATGATAAGTAAGCACAACACAGGGCCTTATGTGCTCTGGGTCATGCCTAAATATCACAGGTTGTGATGTTTAACTGAGACTTTCCATCCTTTCACTAGTTTTAGTTACAACATTAAAACGTTCTTTTAATTTAGTGCAAACCACTCAGCAATGCAGCACAGTTTTTGGACTGACTAACACAACAGTGTCTTACCATGAACACAAGAAGTACTACTCAAAAGCTAAGGAACTGAAAAATGTTTCCAAACAACTGAAGAAAGGGAAGTTCTATGCAGTGACAGAAGGTTATCACTGCCCAGGTAATTAAAACCACCAAGTCATGAGATAACACAAAACTAAGTGATGGAACAAACTAATTTAAGAAATGCCACAGAATAGTATTTAGGTAAAACTGTAGAACACTTCCACTGAGGAATTTACTCAGGTTTATGCTGACTGGCTTGTTATTTGCTAATTATCAGACGAAACATTTCATATTTTGAAAATGTATTTGCCAGCGATTACTGAGCAACCACAGTAAAGGCAAGCAGAAGGCAACTATGATGCTTTAACACCAGATGTTTTAACAAGTACTTAATGAATGGTCGGGTACCTAAACATATCCAGAATCATCCTGTGTTACTACCAGACCTTTGACATTGGCAAGCAATTGAAATCCAATTAATGTCCAGTTTAGAGAACAAATAAAATGTAAAACTTTGTGGCTGTCTACAGAGCGAATTGAAATTAATTTGGCTATATCACTCTATCATATAGACAAAAGTGTTCTCATCATGAAAATAACACAACTGATTAAGTCCTGCTGATGGGAACAGGTTTAACAGATTTTTGGAACAAGATTTATTCCATCATCTTACTAATGCTTCTGGAGATCCAAACTATCATGACACTGGAGCAATGCAAGGAATCATGTATTTCCTTCAGAGTGAAGATTTTGGTTTAGATAAGCAGAGAAACATGAATAGTAGTTATTTGTCAGCATCTTTCAAGTCAGCAAGGCAACAGAATGTACTTTTTCCCTTAAGTGGCCATGCTATGGAAAGCTCTGCATCATAAACCTGCACATACCAGATTCACTGTGTGTCCTCCTCTTAGAAGATGTAGTTGGTCGGGAAGCCACGTTTGATGAAGTTTGCTTCTCTTCTGACTCTTGCATCGACTCCTGATTAACAGAAATGCTTGATAAGCCTGAGCATGAATATGAGGTAAAAGCCTAGAATCAACTACGTACATCTAAACCATTGACTATTTTGCACTATCATGCAAAACTAAATAGACTTTACAACTCAGAACATTTATTAAAATAAAATTATCACCTTAAGAACATTTTCTTCTTCAAGCTGAAATCTGGCATCATCCTCAGGTGTGTCACCAAGTGTAGAGTCTGAAATCAAACCAAACCCCATAATGCCACATAGCAAAAAAGTCAAATTTCTAAGTAGAACTTAAAATCCACACATTTTGTATCAATGGGAAAAAGCCACCCTGCTCCTTTGTTTTTCAGGTGTGCAGCACCTTCTCTGTAACATTACTGAAGTGGGAATATGGGGAGCAAGAAGAAATCTCAGCCACAAAGTAGTTCAGAATTTTATTGTAAAGGCCTTCAAATGGAGACTGGGGTTCTGCAGGCACAGAACAATATAGGCAGGAAACATTATATACTTCTCCAAAGTGCATCTTACTAGCTATCATCTTACGGGAACACTGAACTAAAAAGACATTAAATACAAGAAAAAATAGCTTTGCTAATGATATATGCTTACTACAGATAAACCTGGAATTATAAAGGGCTCCTTCAAGATAAAAAATTTGAGACGCTATTTCAATATTTAAGTGTTACAATAGGAATAATAAAGAGAGCATGTTTCCCATCTTTAGCAGCTGAACACTTGCTTTTAGGAAGAATCAGAAACAAAGGGTGTCTTCATATGGATTTAGAAAACAATTTACAAAATGGCTTCAATTGTTTAACTTCTGGTTCACTCCTTTTATTAGGCAAAAATTACAGCTATATTGAGCATTTTTATACTGCAGGACAGATGACTGTATACAACAATTGCCACTCAAGGAGTGGTGATCCACAAAGTTACCACAAAGCTACTTTTTTAAAGTATGCAGACCTCTTCAAAGAGGACTCAGCATAGCTGAAGGTGACCAATTCTAAATGTACTCCACATTCAGATTTGAAAAGTAAAACAAAACACTGACAGAAAAATGAAAAGCATTTGTCCTGACTTCACTGCTGGCCCAAGTTCGAGAAGCTAGTTTTTCACATTACAGCTTTTATGTTGTTGAGGGCTTTATTTGTATCAAATACAAGCAAATGACTAAGTTTTCAATGTAGTACTCTTTTTGTTCACCTCTGGTTGTGTTTGCTCTGGTTCTAGTCCAACAGAATTACCTAATTGCTGTTCAGACTTTTTTTCTCCCCCAGAAGAAACAGCACTTGCTTTGATTCACTATTTGTGATTGCTCTGGGCAGTAGTGGGTAAAGCCAAATGGCTAATAATGGAGAGATCACAAGATGTATTATGCAAGTTATATTTCCCCTACTACTGTTTCCCAAAGCAAAAGGTCCTCCCAGACTAGCTTACCTTGCTGATTGATTGCTATCAGATTTCTGGAAATCATGGAATATAGCCTCCTTAAATGGGGATAAAGAAAGAGATGTTGCAAGTTAGCTACATGTAACCATAAAAGAGAGCTTACCACCCCTGAAGATGCAAAGAGTTAAAAAAGGCCATACGCATTATGTTCTTCATTACATCCCAACCAGACTCTCAGAAAAGAATCCCATTTTACCTGTGTTCTTTTACTGAAAAGCTTGTTACTCCAAATAAATCCCCCAGGAGATCATTTGCACAGTGTACAATATGTTGCTGTTTTTCATCATATAATTGTTTAGACATAATATACTGTCCAAGATAGAATATTACCTGTAAAATAAATTAAATACGCAGACATTAAACACCCAGGCTGTTGTTTCAAGTTTAAGACAAAAAAAACACATCAAATACATTGAGATTTGCTCTTTTCATTTTGAGTGCCTGAAGCTCCCTCTGAGCTGACAGATTTCCATCTATCATTCCACAAGAACAGTGACCACCAGATTCTTTTGTTCAGGTTTTGAGAAACTTGCAAAAATTTTTTTTAAAATGAACAGAATATCTTGTCTCCTTATGTTCTAGATAAGCTGTGAACTACACTGCCCTCCATTCAGCCAAAAAGAACAACCTGTCTGTACTCACTGTAATCTACCTTTAGTGATTAAAAGTTCTTACCTCCTTCATAGTAAAAGTGTCCTTTTCTGCACCAGCTAACTTTAACAACTTCAACAACAGCGGCTTTGGTTTAACCTGTGTGAGGAAGTAGAAAAACAGTATGCACCAATTATTCACCAAAAAAACATGATTTATACAGGCTGCATTCCTCCTTTTGTATTTATCTGTTATACAAACACACAACTACATTAACACCTATTCACATCCAAGTTTTTCATTTTACCATTAGAACTTGAAAGAAAGTAACACTAAGCAAATCATAGAATCCTGGAATTTAAGGGCTGGAATGGACCTTACAGATCATCTAGTCCCAACGCCCCCTGCCATGGGCAGGAACACCTGCTCACTAGATCAGGTTGCTCAAGGCCTCATCCAGCCTGGCCTTGATCACTGCCAGGGTCGGGGCAGCTACCACGTCCCTGGGCAATCACACTAAACTTCTCATCCATTGTACAGCTTAGCTCAAACCCTAGGTTTTCACTGTCTCCTGGTTTCAGCTGAGATAGTTAATTTTCTTCGTAGAGGCTGGTACAATGCTGTGGTTTTAGATTTACTAGAATAATGTTGACAACACACTGATGTTTCTGTTGTTGCTAAGTAGCTACACTAAATCAAGGACTCTTCCGTGTCCCATGTTCTGCCAAGAAGGAGGTGCACAAGAAGCTGGGAGGGAGCATGGCCAGGACAGCTGGCCAAAGGGATATTCGGTAGGTTGAGAAAGTCACGCCCAGTGTATAAACTGGGCGAGCTAGGCAGGAGGCGGAGATCTCTGCCCAGGCACTGGCTCAGCCTCAGCCAGTGGGTGGTAAGCAGCCGTGCTGTGCATCACTTGTTTTTCTTCAGTTTATTCCTCTCCCTTTTCTTCAGTATTATACTTTAGTTCAATTATTAAACTGTTCTTAACGCACAGGTTTTAACTTTTTTTCCAATTCTTCTCCCCACCCTGCTGGGGGAGTGAGGGGGGGAGCCAGCGGCTCTGTGCCACTTAGCTGCCGGCTGGGGTTAAACGTGGACACATAGGGAAGTGCAGATTCCTTAATTTGAGGAACTGGATTTGTTTATCAGCTGTGACTACAGGGGCGAGTCCCGAGGAATTCTGCTTCACTCCTACAGTCATTACACTGACTCCCAAAGTGGAGGGCAGAAGGCAAAGGGACCTTTGTGACCGTCAGGTCTAGAGTGGAATGCAAAGCTAAACACTGGTCCACCCCTTAGTCTCCTCCTATGACAGTTTCTGAGGTTTCGGTTTTGCATTTGCCATCTGGGCTGCTTTACCTCTGAAGACTTTTCTTAGCTGGGACAAGCACACTCTGTCCTTTCCATCATACTTCACTCACTCCACCCCTGCAACGGCCTCCCACTCACACACTGTGCCAGCAGTTTTAGCTGCAACTGGACTATGACAACGTCTGCGGTACAGGAGGGAAAAGTTAAACAAAAATTATCACTTCCCCCTACATAAACCTTTTTCTTGGTTTTTTTTTTTTTTCCCCTGGCTGCAGCAGCATCCTGATCCCATTCATGGCACACAGCTGTGCAGTGCCAGTGAAGCAGATGAGAACAAGCTGCAGGAGCTGCCACAGCAGCAAAGCAAACGCCGGTGGAGCCACTGATGGCTCCCAGGGCAGTATAGCCAGTGTCACCACTTCAGCAACGGCAGAACCGGTCCAAGAACAGGCTAATGTTATGCATTATATATAGCCTGGCATATTCCATAAAACAAAACAAAATAAAAAATACATAGAAAGTAAAGGGGAAAAAATATATAAGGAAGTTTGAATAAAGTATCATGAGATATGGAATAAATGCTTAAGGAAGGGCAGCGCAGGGGAACTTCCCTACATTCGACTTCAAATATCTGCTGAAACCAAAGTTAAGTTTTAGTGCATTAACAAGAGATTAGTTGCAAAGATTACACATAATGAAAACAATTACCAAGCCTGTGGACAACGTTAGATGACTTATTCACCCCTTCCTAAGTGCTGAATGATTTAGAACATGCAGCACATATTACAGTTTCATAAAGGAAGCAACGACTTATTAAAGTACTACTGACAGCTAAGCACAGGAAGGCAGTTTCAGATCTCTGAATCTGCATCTAAGCCCTCCCTCCCTGACCCTTCCGTGTCTGAAGTTCTGCCTCACAGATCTGAGAGCAGATGGCAGCATCACAATATAATGATTTAGGAAAAAGAACAGACAAAAAAAATCAACTTTGAGCAGTCTGCTGTTCTGCTACTTTGCTTTTTCGAAGTTCTGCAATCAATCTATGCTTTTAAGCTTTACCCTTCTACACAAGGTAATCCAGTACCACAACACACATGACGTTTCTAAATCGTATCTCAGGTGCAAGAGGCTTCCACCCTCAGGAAAACCTATGCACAAAACCAGGGCAGAACTATCACTGTCTCATGGGGAGCCATAAACAGAAATTAAGACTCATCTTACAACTTGCTTATGAATTCCAACAGGAGGATAAAGTCGAAAACCTTCAGTTGTAACGGCAAGATTATTTCACAAACTATGCATTGCACAACGGAGATTTTCCACAAGTCTTTAGTTATGATCTGTTAACAACTTCCACCATGAAATACCACAATCAAATCGGATCATAAGATTTCTTTTTTATAAAAATAAAGCAAAACCCGCCAAAGGTCTCCAGGAAACATAGCACAGACCTAAACCATCACCCTCAACTCTCAGCTACGACTGAGAAAACACCAGCTTCACAACAGCAGCATCAAAGAGAGAGCACCTTCACCGCATTTCCTGGCTTCTCTCCAAACACCGCTCGCTGAGCAAAGCGACCCCTCTGAATTCGCCGGTAAAAGCACAGCAAAAAGCACGAAAACCCTCGCGCGTCCAACAGAGTTACTGACCAGCGCCTCCTGCTCTGAAGCGGTCACAGGGGAGGCATCCGCGAGGGAGGACATCTTGCTATTGCACATTTGCCTGCAAAGAAGGGGAGAAGCAGCTCACAAGGCGGAACGCGGCTCGGCCCGGCGGGGCCGC
>NW_008665209.1:0-1998 GCF_000695815.1 Acanthisitta chloris | reverse complement strand
GGCCAGGACAGACAAACACACCTGGGAGATGTGGCCAGGACAGACAGACACACCTGGGAGATGTGGCCAGGGGACAGGTGAACACACAGGACAGACAAATGTACCTGGAGCTACGTGCACAGGATGGACAGACACAGAGGACAGACAGACACTCCTGGAGCTATGGGATAGGACAGACAGACACTCCTGGAGCTACATGCCCTGGACAGATGGACACACCTGGAGCCACGTGCCCAGGACAGATGGACACACCTGGAGCCACGTGCCAGGACAGATGGACACACCTGGAGCCACGTGCCCAGGACAGATGGACACACCTGGAGCCACGTGCCCAGGACAGATGGACAGACCCAGGAGCCACGTGCCCAGGACAGATGGACACATGCCTGGGAGCCACATGCCCAAGGGTTTCTGGCACACTCAGGACAGACAGACACCTCGAGCCCGAGGCCAAGACTGACAGACAGACTGACAGGCACAGCCCCTCCCCTACTGGGCGTGCCCTCATTGTTCATTTGCATAATTACCGGCGCTAATTTGCATCTGTCACACCCCCCGACCCTCACACACAGCACGGGGAGTCGTTTGGCTTTAGTAAAAAATGGTTTCTGGGTTCCATAGTTGTACAAAATGGGGCACGCTCAGCCCCCCCCACACCCCAGTGCTTCCTCTACAGGCCATTCCCTATGTTCCTGCATCTATTCCTTAAAAAATTCCATAAATTCCAGCAATCCCGCGGCATTCCCGAGCCCTGGGGCAGGATCCTGACCGGGGGAGCCGCTGGTGCCACATTCCCTCTACGCCGTTTTCTGCTGTCCCTTCTTGCCGATCAGGGACTTGTGGATGTGAGGGATCACACCTGTGGAAAGGAGAGAATTCCTGTCAGGAATTGTTGGAATTCCCAGGGAAACTCCTAGAAATCCTCAGGGGAGTTTGGGGGATTATCCAGAGGGGGTGGAGCTGCCTCAGTGGGGGGTTCAGCACTGCCAAATCCTATTTATTTTCCCTATTTCCCTGGATTTGTTTCTCTCCTTTCCCCTATTTCCCTGCACTTATCCCATAGCCAAATCCTATTTACTTTCCCTATTTCCCTGGATTTTATTTCCCTCCTTTCCCCTATTTCCCTGCACTTATCCCATAGCCAAATCCTATTTACTTTCCCTATTTCCCTGGATTTTATTTCCCTCCTTTCCCCTATTTCCCTGCACTTATCCCACTACCAAATCCTATTTATTTCCCACACTTCCCTGCATTTATCCCTGTCAAATCCTATCTATTTTCCCTCACTCCCCTAGAGTTTCATTGTTTATTTCCCTAGTTCCTCCAGGTTTATTCTCCACTCCCAATCCCTGTTTATTTCCCTGCCTTTATCCCCGGGGACAAATCCCTATTTATCCCCCTACTTCCCCGTGTGTCCATCCCTTCCAAAACCGGTTTATCCTGTTTCCCAGTGTTTCCCACCCCCCTTTCCCTGCGGAATTCCCACCTCCCCCGGCGATGGTGGCCTTGATGAGGGAATCCAGCTCCTCATCCCCACGGATGGCGAGCTGCAGGTGCCGCGGCGTGATGCGCTTCACCTTCAGATCCTTGGAAGCATTCCCGGCCAGCTCCAGCACCTGCGGAGAGTTGGGAATGGGCAGGGAAGGAGGGTCGGGAATGGGCAGGGGGGAAGGGTGGGAATGGGCAGAGGGGGAGGGTCGGGAAGGGGAAGAGGTGGGAATGGGCAGAGGGTCAGGGTCGGGAAGGGGAAGAGGTGGGAATGGGCAGGGAAGGTTGGGAACGGGTAGGGGGAGGGTTGGGAATGGGCAGAGAGGGCTGGGAATGGGAAGGGGAGGGTCGGGAATGGGAAAGGGGAGGGCTGGGAATGGGAAAGGGGAGGGCTGGGAATGGGAAAGGGGAGGGCTGGGAATGGGAAAGGGGAGGGTAGGGAATGGGCAGAGAGGGCTGGAAATGGGCAGGGAAGGTTGGGAATGGGCAGGAGAGGGTCGGGAATGGGAA
>NW_008665208.1:112799-121790 GCF_000695815.1 Acanthisitta chloris | reverse complement strand
GTTGAAGGCACCAGAACTGCATGCGGTATTCCAGGTGGGGTCTCACAAGAGCAGAGTAGAGGGGGAAGAATCACCTCCTTTGACCTGCTGGCCACACTCCGCTTGATGCAGCCCAGGATTTGATTGGCTTTCTGGGCTACAAGTGCATACTGTCAGCTCATGGTGAGTTTGTCATCTACCATCATGCTCAAATCTTTTTTCTCACTGCTCATCTCAATTACTTCCCCACTCAGCCTGTAGGTGAGCTTGAGATTCCCATGACCCAGATGTAGGACCTTGTACTTTGTTTTGTTGAGCTTCATGAAGTTTGCATTGGCCCAGCTCTCAGGCTTGTCAAGGTCCCCCTCAATGCCGTCCCTTCTCTCCAGCATGTTGATGGCTCCACACAGCTTGGTGTCATCAGCAAACTTGCTGAGGGTGCACTCAATCCCACTGACAAAGATGTTGAACAGTACTGGCTCCAGCACGACCCCTGAGGGACACCACTTGTCACTGACCTCCACATGGAGAATGAGCCACTGACCACAACTCTCTGTGTGGGACCATCCAGCCAGTTCTTTATCCACTGAGTGGTCCACCCATCAAATCCATGTATCTCCAATTTAGAGACAAGGATAGACTGTGGGACAGTATCAAATGCTTTACAGGAATTACGGGGTGTCTATTCTGCTCCCTGTCTACCTGCTCAGGGAGCCAGTTGTCCTGAGGATAAATGGTCTTCACTGCTGAAGAGTGAGTCAAAGAAGGCATTAAGTACCTCAGTCTTTTCCTCATCTTTGGTAACTATATTCACCCCAGCATCCAGTAAAAAATGAAGATTTTCCTTGGCCCTTGTTTTGCTATTAACACATTTGTAAAAACTTTGTGTTATCCTTAACAGAAGTTGTCAGATTAAGTTCTACCTAAAGCTTTCACCTCTGATTTTCTTCCTGCATGACCTAATGACATCCTTGAATGCTTCCAGAGTTGCCTCCTCCTTCATCCAAAGGTGATACACTCTCTTCTTTTCTTCTGAGTTCCTTCAAAAACTACCTTTTCTGCCAGGCTGGTCTACCCCACCCCCTCATCTTTTAGTACATGGGAGAATCCTGGTCCTGCATCTTCAGGATTTATTCCTCAAAGTATGTCCAGCCTTTCTGGGCCCCTTTGTTTTTAAGGGCTGCCTCCCAAGGGCCTCTCTGAACCACTGTCCTGAACTAGCCGAAGTCTACCCTCTGGAAGTCCAGGCTAGAGGTTTTGTTGACGTCCCTGCTTACTTCACCAAGTATTGCAACCTCTATCATATCATGATCACAGTGATCAAGACAACCTCTGACCACCACATCTCTCACCAGACATTCTCTGATTGCAAACAGGAGTTACAGAAGGGCACCACCTCAGCAGGCTAACTAACCAGCTGCAACAGGAGGTTATTCTCCACACACTCCAGGAACCTCCTGGACTGCTTCTTCTCTGTTGTGCTGAGTTTCCAGCAGAGATCTGGCAGGTTGAAGTCTCCCACAAAAACATCCGGTGACCATGACATCAGTCAGCCTCTTATAGAATATATCATCCACCACTTCATCCTGGTTCAGTGGTCTACAATAGACTCCCACAAGGATATCTATCTTACTAGCCTTCTTCCTGATTCTCACCCATAGTCACTCAACCTTATCATCACTGTCTTCAAGCTCTGTACAGTTGAAACCCTGCCACTCCTTCCTCTCCTGTCCCTTCTGAAGAGCTTTTAACCATCCATTGCAGCATTCCAGTCATGCAAATAGTCCCACCGCATTTCTGTGATGGCAAATACATCATAGCTGTCCTGCTACACAATGGCTTCCAGCTCCTCCTGTTTGTTAACCATACTGTATGCATTGGTATAGATGCACTTCAGCTGGGCTACCGATTACACCCCTGGCTCTGTTGTGCCACCCCTAGGCCCCCTAGCAAGCCTGGTCTCATCCCTGTCACCTTTCAAACCTAGTTTAAAACCTTCTCAATCAGCCTGTCCAACTCATGGGCTAGAATCTCTTTGCCTCTATTAGTTAGGTGAACTCCATCTGTCTCCAGCAGGTCTGGTGCCATATAAAATGCCCTACGATCAAAAAAACCCAAAATTCCACCCATGGCACCAGTCTTTAAGCCATCTGTTGATTACATGGGTTTCCTGTTCCTTTCAGCATTCAATTCTGCTAATAAAGGGATCAATGAGAACACTACCTGTACTCCTGTCCCTTCAATCAGGCCACCCAGTGCCTTGTAGTCCTTTTCAATTGTCCTAGTACTTCACTCTTCAGCCTCATCACTGCCAACCTGGGCAACCAGTAGTGAGTGGACAGTAATCAGTGGGCTGAATTAGTCCGAGTAGTCTATGGGTCCAGGCCCCAGGAAGGCCACTTCTCTGTGGAATGGGTCTTGTTGGCACACAGGACCCTCAGTTCCCCTCAGAAGTGAGTCATCCACTACAACTACTCTTTCTTTTGGTATCTCTAGTCATTATGCATTTGGATGACTGCTGATCTGGGACCTCCCCTAGATAGAATTTTGGCATTGTCACCTGTTTGACTCTTGACTTCTAGGGCCTCATACCTATTTTGTAAGGGTACCTGGGAAGGCAAGGGAGGCTTGGAGGGGATTCTTTTACCTTTCCAAGCAGGATCCTGTTTCTGTCCCATCCATCTTTTAGGTCTCCTCCTTCTGCCTGATGGCAAGAAGGTCAGGGCTCCTCTTCTTGCTCTTGCTGAGCTTCCATCTGCTACATTTCTCTCAGGGTTGGAAAGGTGTGACTTCACCAGTCTATTTCCCTTTCTCACTCCCTGATACTCCTCAACCCCTCTGCCTCCTCTTTAAGTTCTGCCACCAGGCAGAGCAGATCATCCACCTGGTCACACCACATGCAGGAGACTTTTCTGCTGTCCCCTGGTACTGACACTAGGCTGAAACACTGCCTTCAGCCAGAGACCTGGGCAGCTGCATGGTTCTTTGATAGCTCTGTCTGGGTTGCCATACTCCTTCTAGCAACAGCTTTCAACCATGTGGAAACCATTGCTGTGTCTATTCTAATTGGGTAGGTGAAAAAAACCCACCAGGTGGGCTCACTTCAGGAGGTGGGAGGGTCACTGTGCCTTTCTCACTCAACCTGCCTATGAAAACTGCTGCGCAAACTGCCATACCACATCCTTTTGATGTGCCACATCCTATCTGCCTACCCTGTTCACTGTGTTTCTGGTCGCTCGTGCTCTGCAGCTGTTTAAATCTCCCATGGTACTCCCAACCCTGTGCCCTCCTTGTCTGATTGGCTGACAAGGGCTTCCAGGTCTGGATGGGGCTCTGGGCTGCTGCTTGGGAGTCCCTGAGACTGGGAACCCCCTCTACAGCCTGATGTAAATTCACCCACTGGACTTACCTCAGTAGCTGCTGCTGTTGTCGCTGCTGCCGCTGTGCTAACTGATGTGTACATTGCAGAGCAGAAAACAAATACTACAGTATTTTTTTATTCATTTTGGACAAGGGGACATGGTGGAGCAGAAACAGAAAAGCTGTCTGTTATGTAAGAAACTGATTTGTCCTTGGAAGGGCCTGGTTAGAAAGAGAAGAGCAGCTGGCATAGCAGGTCAGGGTGTGAGGCTGAGGCTGCACACAGGAATCTGGGGCTCTGCTGCTGCAGAATAGCTCCCCAAGGAGGAAGGTGAGCTGTGGCCAGCACGGGAATGCCTGTCTGAGACCAGTTCATGAGTGAGATTTCAATCCTGCCTCTTGCTGTGGCTGAAAAGGCAACATAGGAAAGATTTTGGCACAGAGTGTGACTGTAATGTTTGCTCTGCCTTGCGTTTGTGGTGACTGGGTGCCAGGCTGTCTGTGACACAGTGTCAGAGAAGGCAGGGGCTGGGCAGCCCTCAAGGTCTGTTTCCATTATAAGAAGGCAGGGGGTATTAGAAATCTCTTCCATGCCATGAAGTCAGGCTGCAAAAAGAGGACTGTTTCTCCCAGGAGGATGACAGTGCTGCAGGGCCATCGGTTCCTTCCGAGAAGTGTCTTCAGATCTGAAATACAGTGGTTGCTTTTTAATGATCTCACATGTACAAACATTACAGATGGTTAAATTTTAAAAAGGTGGGAAAATTGATGATATAGGAAGAGGACAGTAATGCGTCCAAAGGAAAACACATTCAAGCTTTTTAAGAGGTACCAAAATTTTGATTCCAGCAAAAGCTAGTCCTTTATATTGAGAAAACTTGCATACATTTCTCAGTTTGGCAATTTCTGAGGTAACCAAGAGTGCAGACTGACTTCCAAACTTTTCAAATGGGTTTTACATCTTCAATATTTTAGGCTTTCTGTTGCTGTGCTCAATGGGAAGACATATCAGATGGTCCCTAGGTCATCACTTCTGCTTTTCACTGAGCATAGTTGTCAGAGCAACAGATAAATACCTGGTTAGTCAAAACACCTCAGGAACCTTTGTGAACATCCATGCAAAGCATGGGCTCTATATTACCATGTGCTTTAACAACAGCAAATGACTAAAAAAAAAAAGTTTTTTGTCATGCTTTATTTTAGCATCACAGCACCTATGCTAAAGACCCACACAATGTTAGTCAAATTCCAAGTCCTGAAACACTGTTCCAATTGCATTTTATAGCTACCAGATATGAGCACACTATGCATGGCTGTCTGTTTCCTTGCTGGTTCAGAGGATATCTTGCCAAATACTGAAATGTTTAGTTAAGCCCTAATGTTCCAATAATTGTTCTTTATTTCTTGATGCTGAATCCTGTGGTTAGGAGTTGCAACATCATAATAGACAGTAATTTGTTTCCCTTAATTCCCTGGGAATGGATTTCTGTGCTAGAAGGGAAAAATAGTTACTGAAATGGTATCTCTGTGAAGAAAAGAGAAGAATAAAAAGGCATGAATGAAGTCTGAAATAGTTAACTAATTGCCTGTAATGATATATTTTGGCCCAAATCCATGTCTATGGAAATCAGCTTTATTGACACACCTCTGAGACTGGGGAGAGGGTTCCAAGCTTCCTATCCCCTGCACAGTGTCTGTAATATGAGCAGAGCCCTCTGCCACTGGGAGACTATGGAAGTACAAACATATACTCTCTGGCTTTTCTCTAGTTGCTGGAGCTGGGGAGACCCAGCTAGAATAGTACCTGGCTCAGAATCTCTGCACCCATCCACAGGAATAGAGAACAAAAAGCCAGAGAGCTGTTGGAAGAGGGCCAGAGTTAGAGCTGGACAGAGGTCTAGAAAACATTCCTGTGAAGAGTCTGAGGGAGCTGGATCTGTGTAATGTGGTGAGGAGGATACTAGTCTGTCAGGTAAAGATGACAAAACTAAACACAGTAGTGACAGATAAAGCAACAAGGAGCATGGACAGCAAATTACAGTTTGGCTAGTCCTGCTTGGATATTGAGAAAAAGCTTTTCAGAAGGAAGGCAGTGCAATTATGGAACGTGTCACCAATCCAAAGAGGTTCTGGTGATTCACTGTTGAAGGTTTTTGATTATAACTGATCTGTTGCTGTAAAAATCCTGTGTTTAGCAGGAGAATCCTCTCTGTGTTTTCCATCTCTCTGTGAAGGCATGTGTGCCAGGAATTTAGACAGATAAAACTACTGTGCTAGAAACATGTGGATTTTCATGCAGTGGTAGGTGGATAGGAAAGGGAATGTCTCATTCTGGTGCATTCGTAGTGCTACATTTCCATTCAGCTCTATATGAGTTCTGTCTAGCCTTAATGGCTAGTCCATGTTTCACCCTTTACTATGACTTTGATAAAGACCATTGAAGTGAGTGATGATGATGTAAGGCATTACATCAGAGAGTCAAGAGGTGTTGTAAATATTGAGTTTGGTATGATAGGACCAATGTTGGCCAGAAGAGATCTGGACAATACCCTGAAAGAACAAATCTGTACATTGAGAGATTTTTTTTTCTTTTCTGAAATAGACTGTTTAAAATATTATCAGAAACAGCAACCTGATTTTCTCTCCATTCTGAGAAAGGAAGGAAAATCTGATCTTCTGTTCTCTGGACAAACTTTCTCTTGACACCTTCTTCAGCTTAGATTTTTCAGCATTTATAGCTAAATTCATTGGCAGAACACAGAAAAGGCAGTCCCACATGCCAACAGCAGAAAATGTTTTTAAAATCCAGTGGTATCAACAATGTGTACTTTTGTGTCACAATGTTTTTCTCCCGCTCTCATTTGAAGAAAGAGAAGAAAGCATAGGATATGGAAAGCCTTTTTAATCATTATCCCATGAGAGTGAGGCTGCAGAAGTTTGGGAAATGTGTTTTCTACCCTGTTGTTACTTTCATTCTGAACTTCCAAAAGAGCACATATTCCTCACTTCTCACAGTTTGGCACATCTGTTAGGACCTACTTGGCAAGGACAAGTGGAGAGATGGGGGAGTTGTGTGCCAATGATGCTCTGCAGAAAACCTTGTCTGGTTCCAACCAGAACTGCATTTGGCTGAAGCTGTTGCTGCAGCAACTCTTTGTATAATGATTCAACCTACAAGTTTTTCACAAAATGAAGTGATACCATGCAGTATTTTCACAATACAGTTCATAGGGAGTTTTTTTAAAAAAATAAAAAAAGGAGGAGGCATGATGAGATATTTTCTGGTTACAGAATTGAGATTAAGAGGATTTTCATACATTTAAACCAATCTGTTTTCCAGAAGGGAAATTAATGTACACAGGTAAAGTAAGCATGCATCTTGCTCTTGTTCACGTGCAGTAGTATTTTGGGTTTTGGGTCAGAATGCTTGAGAAATTGACTCAAAGGCAACAAAGTAGTACAGAAAGGCAAAAACCAATTGGAACCACTGGGTATGATTCAGTATGAATCAGTGAGTCAGCAGGCTTGAGAACTGGGAATGATATCTAGCGTGAAACAGCAGACCTCAAGTCACTGGAGCAAAAGACTAATGTGAATAAACTAAGAATTTCTGTAGTTTGGAGTTCCTGTGGTTTGCTGGCCAGAAATATGAAATAGCCAAGAGAAAGAATTTCAGCATGGGGCGTAGGGAGTACTCTTGGCAACCAGAGTGTAATCCATGTTGTTTACTTGCATAGTTAGAAAATGACAGAGAAAATTGTGGCTGCTCCTAGCAGCCTAGGCTGGAAAGAAAATGCTTCAGGTGTGCTACAAGGGCTTGTCCCAGACAAAGCTAGTAAATTTCCATTTGACAAAATGTAGTTTTAGCATTTCACTCAACATCATACTCAAGATAATTGCTTTCAAATATTTTTTAATTTTAAACTTTCTTCTAAATTCAATTCTTTAACATGGCCCTTCAAATGATAGGTTAAGAAATTAAACTTAAAGAGGGTTAATAACCTAAGTCTTAATTATAGCGAAGTATTTTATTTAGACTCTCTAATATTTTTACACACTTCTATACTAAGGTGCTGCTAAAAGAGAACACAATTACAAGGAAACAACAAATATTCAAGCACTTTCATATTCTGAAATTTATTTAGTAGAAAAAAATTAAGAAGTGATTCTAAAGGCAGCTATTGCTGTTTGCTTGGTGTATGGCTGAAACCTGGCTGATTGCTTAATGGTCAGCTCTGTTAAGAGTGCAGATCTGAGTCACTAGAGTATGTTTGGAAGACTTTCTGAAAGGTCTTGCTACATTGCATGCCTTCAAAGGGCAGTGAGAGATGATGCAATGTCTTCAACAGATCATGCAGCAGTGAAGTGATTAAATCGGCCTGGCAAGTTTTGCAGCAGTTAGAGCTGATAGCAGTATATCTTGAAATGCTGTATTAATACTTCCAGTTCATTTACTGAATCCAGTGAGGATAAACCACTGAAGTCATACTGCTAACATATTACAGATACATGTTCAGTTTCCATGACTTGTCTCCTCTCTCAGGCCCATTTTCTCTTTAGGTCTCTTTAGGTCATTTGTACTTAACAGCTAAGTTACAAACAAAATGTGTTGCTAACTACCAAATAAGTAATGGACTCTGCTATTCTGAAGGCTGACCCTGAAGATAATGCCATCTCATTAAGGTGGGATTTTAATTCGAGGGCTGAAAACAAAGGTTTTTTTTGCTACAACAAATTTGCTATAACATATTCTCTAGTTTCAGCTGGTGCACAATATAGTGGCTCAGGCATGCATCTGAGCCTTTTGTTAAGTGAAACCTAAAAAAAAAATTCTTTTAATGTTTATGGGGTGGTTGTGGGTTTTTTTGTTTGTTTGCTGTGGGGGGGTTTTGTATGTTTGGTTGGGTTTTTTTTAATACAACTCTTTTCTAAGGAGCTTAATGAACAGCATACTTCATTTGTCAGTGTTAACTTTAGACAGAGAGTTGTCCTTTGAAGTGACATGTCCCTGTTGTGGTTAACACATATGGTAGTTCACAGTGAAATAAACTATATAGTTAACTATCAGCTGAGTACAATATAACTGAAAGTGGGGTAGGAGCAGCAAAGTGCCTGTTTCTATGGTAACAGATGTTCTCATAATCAAGCAGCTAGGTAGGTAACACTCTACTTTGTCCACGTCTGGTGTTAGCTGTGTATTTGATATGACTCTCTTTGGTTTGTAAAAGCAGAAATCAAATGGTCAACTTTCATGTAGTCTGACATCCTGTGTAGCCTCTATGGAGAACAGCATTCCTCAATGCCTGTTTAAGTAAATCTTTTTTAAAAAAAATCCATTCTTGACTTTGTTTTTATAGGTTTAAACTTCAAAATAATAATAATAAAAACAACACCCTGCTGTTAATTGTTTTAAGCAGATACACTTTATCTTCTGCTATTAGGACTTGAAGAGAGCAGGAACTAACCTCTCTTAGAGAAGCCTGGGAAAGCTGACCTGGCAATATGCCCTGATGCTCGGTAGTAATGGGATCTGCTGGGCTAGTGGGGTGGGGAGCAAATTCCAGTAAGAAATAACAAAAATACTTCTTATGGGGAATCTGGCTGTCTCAATGGCTAAATGCAACTGTGCTTGTCTGGCTTGTCCTGACTTCA
>NW_008665208.1:63203-112752 GCF_000695815.1 Acanthisitta chloris | reverse complement strand
CTTGTTTAAAATATCCAATGTTCATGATCTTGTCAAGGGCAGCTTTAAAACATTCTTGGGTTCTACTGTTCTCCTTGGAGGTCTAGGAGATAATTAAAAGTAAATAAATAAAAAAGCCCCAGTCATAAATCAATAGCAGCTAAGCAACATTCAGAGAAGCCTCACTAGTATTTCCCAGTTTCTGGGTTTCCTTCTGTCTTTCATCATACTCCATTAATTTTCTACTGAAGATATTTGCTTTTTGCTGCTCCTAAAGCTGAATTGCTCTCATATGTTTTTTCCCATGTTCTTCCCATGTATCGTGCTACCAAAATTCATAGGAAGGTTTTATTCATTATATACAGATTGATATATGCTCCTACTTTGAGCTCAGGTTCTGCTTCTCAAGTCAGAAGCTTCAACAGGCTCTCTTGAGTGTGCCAGTCTAGGTGTTTTTATACTGAATATCCTCACCTTGTTGTATCCGAGCCGAAAGTATCATCTCTGTTTTGTTATAATGACAGAATTGGGAATGATCATAGTTCCCCCTTTAATTTTTTTTCTTTAGTGTAGACAAACTATTTTCTGCTAAATATTTAGTGAAGCCCTACTGGAACTTAATTTCTTGATACATATAATCTCCACAAAATGTAAAATGAGTATATAAATATTCCACAAATATACCTCTCACTCATAAGTGTCCTCTCAAACTTCACATAAGAAGGCTAAGGTTCATTAGGCTGAAGGTAAAGTGAGATCTTTCCTCTAAAGGAGTTGTTAACATTATGTTTGTGTAAGCTCAAATGCTTGCACTGCTGAGGGCTGAGTTCCTTTCCATCAAATCAATAAAGTGAGAAATTGACAGAAAAATAATTACTGTTGAATGGATGTGTTAATCAGTCTCTCCATTCAGTATGTGGGTATGAGAGTTCACACAAGCAGAGGACATGAGCTCATAGCATGGACTGCCTGCACAAAGGTCTGTTTGTCAAAGTGCAAGGGCAAAGAACCTGGCCAGTGCCATCATCCTGTGGACTAAATCTCTGATGTCAAAGGAAGGACTTGTTTTCATTTGCTATGAAGCTCTGGTGCCAATATCTTAAAATCTTTGTATTGTAGCTCAAATTGTCTGACTAAACTGCAATAGGAGGAGAAACAGGCTTTGAAAAAAAATGGCCTTCCACAGCCAGGATTTGCAGTTTATTTACTGTGGAATGACTTTTTCCTTAAAAATGTTCTATATGAGTGAGTATGTATGAGCTGATTTTAATTCCTTGCCCTTTTTGAACCCTCTTGAGTTCATATAATTGCCCTTCTTTCCATCTGTGTGGTCACATTACTCTGTAGTCAGCAGCAGCCTCTGCAACTTCATTATACCCACCATCATGCTGCTGACAGGGCTTTCATTATGGAATAGAGACATACTTCTCCTGAGGCATATCATCATGCAAATCCTCTTTCCTGAGACCTTGTCAAACATTCTCATTCATTTATTTTTCTGATATCTGTAAACAGTAATTGACTGCAAAGGCTTGACACAGACAAAAATACACCCTAACATTTATTTACTTTGGATGTGAGTGGGAAGGATACACTTTGATCTCTGTTACATCAGTGTAAATATTGATGGCCCTCATTTACAGTAGATGGCATTTTTTCCTGGTATGTTTAAGAGAAGAATTCATCAGGGGGGACAGAAACATCAAGGACATTGCATTTGACAGGACACGTGCCTGACATCCCATGTCAAATGCCATGTCGGGCGCATGGCTTAGGTTTATGTAAAAGCTGAGTTAGATGAAAGGTTTGTTCAAATCTGTGTCCACTTGTGAATGGGTGGCTGGGACTGTGTGTGCTGTAGCTGCCATTACACTTAGGCTTCAGTTGACAGTGACAGCAACAGCCTCTGCTGCAGGAATAGTGGCTAATCTAGCACACAGCACAGCTGCTTCTAGCTCTGCAGGAATAGGCCTCTGAGAAAGCTTCTAGAAATAAACATAGGGTGTGATTAACACAGCCCTGGAGACGAGATCCATGCTAGGCTGTAGTGACTAAGTAGGGAATACAGGCTTCTCATTTAGTGTAACCAATGTTGAAGAGGAGTGAGAGACCACTCAGATGTGATCTATTAGCTATTTTATTGCATTCCAATCAGTACATTTAAGAAGCAGAGATGGCTTGGTGGCCAGTACTCTACTATTTACTACATCTATTGGGATACAAATATTATTAGGTATGCTTACTATACGTATCTTAAATGTTAACATGCATGCACAAATATCTCACCAACCCATTGATGTCTGGTATCATGTAAGAGATCTCTCAGACTTGAGACATAATCTTGGGACACATCCTGGCTCAAGGGGAGATCACCACCATGCAGCCAGCTGCTATGGTGGGAGCGGTCAATGGGCCGTGATGGGTACATTTATTTATGACATAAACCTCTTGATTTGTAGGCAGATTTTCTGCTGTATTAATGCAGTTTCATCCACTTATTAACCAAATCAATTTTCTTCTTTTTTGTGTTTTGATGCTGCATTGTCACTGACAGCCTCACATAATAGCATTGAATTTAATCTGACCTACTTGCCAAGCACTTGCCTGGACCAAAGCTCAGTTCATTCAAACAGGAGGAGTCTATACATCACAGCTAATGAAGAAAATAATGGAGCTACTGAAGCTACTTCACAAGGTTTCATGCTACTTCAGGCAACTTCTTGCTGCTTCTCACAGTTCAAGGGTAGTCTTCAGATCTGGTAGGAAATTCAGAACAAAGAAATGCAGTTTACTTCACACCAGATGTAAGTTGCAGGACCTCACAAGACAGGAGGTTTCAAAGGCAAAAAAGCCTATCTTCAAAAGCAGTTAGTCACATTAATGCAGCTTCCTTCCATGAAGTCATAGATACAGATTTCTCTTGGTCATAAATTGCTGGAAACCTGGGAGATACCTAGAAGACAGGAGCACTTGTTCTTTTCCTTTTTTCTTCAAGTACTTGCTCCTAGTCAGTCTTTTGCCAGATGAAATGAAACAGCTCTGCCGTTTTGCGTAATCTCCTAACGTGAAGTTCCCCAAAGCCTAGTTCTCTAAGTAACTGGTGATGATGAACTAGCAAAGTGGTAAACACTGGAAAATGAAAAGTGTTCCCTAGAGCTAAGAGAGACTTTTTGTCTGTGCCTTCTGCAGTCAAAAGCTCTGACCACCGGAGAGCCTGTCCTGCAGTGTTCTTCTCTATGCAGAAGCAAATCCTCATGTCTTCCCTGACAGATTTAATGATCTTGCCTGGGATAAGAAAATGTTTTTTAGAATATTGCCTCTTTTGACTCCTCATTTCCACAGGGATCTGGTAGGAATTAGGTTCCTAGATGCTGGTTGAAGATCTGGACTGAAGATGGTAATAGGTGCAATATTCTGTTCAGCCTGAAAGCTTAGTTCAGTATTTGCTGTCCTTTGCAAAAAACCTCTTTGCTGAGATCTTTGCCAGTTTCTGTGTTCATAGATATACTGGTATACCATAGCAATGAGGTAATGTTACTTGGTTTCTAATCTTGGAAGCTTATTGTGTATCGGAGTTTTTGTGCCTTTCATCACTTCACAATTCTCACCCATAATTTTCTCCTTGGTTGTGTACGTAACTATTAAATAGATAAAGGATATTGACTTTCTTTGTTCTATTAATAGCACTCACGTTGCTAGAGAACATTGCAAAGATAGGGCAACATGAGGGTGTACAGCAGAAAAGCCCACTCTGATTTTAATATCCTCCTATGTAATAAGGATAAAACAAGTAAATCAATACCAAGGACAGAAGCAAAGCTCTTAAATATGTAGCTACACAGAGTGTTAGACACTTGTTATAATTGCTTCAGTTAAGGATAGAATCATAAAATATAACTTTTGTATATCAATCAGGAAGTCTTTTCCCACCTGGTAGATACTTGAATGTAGTTTAGAAAACATCTGTGTTTTTAGTTTGCTTTGTTGCGTTAGTTTATCTTTAATAGCACATCCAGTTGCTGGAAAAGTTACTGATTTTCCTCATACCAGAGATTATTAATGTAGTCGAGAAATCAGTGGGATGAGATGAGCACATTAAATAAAAATCTTGTTCTCATCCTGATTTCCTCCAAAGTAGAAAAGAGATGAGTGAAAGAAAGCATCAGGGAAATTAAAAATCACTTATAAGCACATTTCTTTTAACTAGGAGAGTTTCCTCAGATTCCTTGGAGATAATGGCTGTTGCTCTCTCTCTGGCTCTGATTCAGGAAATCATTCCTGCCGAAGTGCTTAAGGACACAATTATCTCCTCTTAATCTGGCAGTGCTGGAGTCTGGGGAGGTTTCTGTCTGCCCTTGCAATGGAGGGTACTATGCTGGACTACAGGAAACTGTAGTGTGTGCTGGATCTCTGCACAATTTGTTGAACATGAGAAAGAGCTTAGTGCAAGTAGACCAAGAGAATGCTTACTGCCCACGCTACTTATCTCTTACTGCAGCATGTGTGTGACTAAATTGCATTCACGAGTGAAGATGCGAAGCCAGAATGATCCAGCTTTGATCAGAATGATCAGAAGAGTTATCTGAAGAATGACTTTTGTTGGGAATAGCTTTTCTTTATTCAAGCAGCCTGTTAATTTTTGCTGCCAATTAAATAAATTCCAGAGGAGGTACTATGACAGTGACTTCCCTTCCAGTATGTTTATACTTTGTAAACCTCCTCAGCCACATCCAGGGTCAAGTATCATCAGTGTAGTTTGAATATGGTCAGCAGGAGGACATTCCTCATCATCTGCCCTTCTCAGAGTAATTCTCTCACTGGCAGGTTTAAATCAACATTCACCACAGTCCCCTTCCTAAGAAAGTTCAGTCATACAAAGAGTGCTGTAAAAATCACTAATTTCTTTGATGTGTCCGTTGAGCTAAAATATAAACTGGAAGGATGTCTATGTTTCTGTTACATTCCTAACTGATACTAGCCAGGATACAAGTAGATCTAAACAAACAGGTTTGGGTAGAACAGGCGATAACATTTTGTTTAGGATATGTCTGGTTTTTATGAAAGGCATAAGTGGAATTCACACTCCTCTGGGTTTTGTACTCCTAATCCAGATCTCAACTGGCTTCAGCCTGCCTCTATAGACTTCTAAGTATTTTGGTTTAAGTTTGCAGATTTCTTTTGAATGTGACACACATTATAATATAACTCCCTAGAAAAGAAAAGCCTTTCCAGAATGAATGGGTATGGTTATGGAGTAGAGAGTCTTTAAATTTTAATTTATCTCTGTGCTTCTTCAATTTTACCACTTTCCTCAGGCCTCCTGGTGAATACTGTAAACACTTTGCTCTCATCTGTGTGAAGTGAGTAAATAGAACATTTATTTCATATCCTCTGAAAGATCTGTTTGGCAAAATGGAGCATTTCACACAACACGCTTTCCACTTTGCTTCACTCAGCTGAACTTGCTGATCACATGTGAGAAGCTGACAGTATTTAAGTAGGAAATTTTTGTTTAATTGCTAGTTTGAAACTGCTAGCATATTGTTAGAATACACAAGACCAAAACTTTAAAAATCTTATGTTAAGAATAAGAGTGTTCTGGATTCTTATATAAATCAGCAGGTCTTACACTGATTGTCATACTGCAGATAAATATGTTGTACTACATAGTGATTAACAGCGTCCTATACAAAACTCAGTTGCTATTGCCAGTTTCAAAGCAAAACAATACTACACTTGAGTAAAAGAGGTAGCATTTAATTCTGTGTATTGAGGGAGAACATGAAAAAAATTGTTGCAAGCCAAAGCAGGCATCAGGTCCTCAGAAACACCTCTAGGAAAGAAGCAGTAAAAGTTCTTATTAAGAGAAAAGCTAAAGCACTAAAAAGCAGCAAAAGCGTGCTCAAAATTAAGAATGGTAATTACTTTTCCTTTAAGAAGTCAGTGACTCCTTTCCTGTGTTCTACTGTGGGGAGTAAGACTAACACTGGAAGAGAAGTTGGAATAGTTGCAGGAATCTCTTCTGTAATTTCTTTACCTCCACTGCTACAAGGTATCTGTAGGGAAGACTGTCAGCCAAAGATTACCAAGGATAAATAATGAAATTATTTTATATCCATAAGACACTTGAAAAAATTATGAAAACAAAAGCTTGCAAAGAGAATTCACTTTGTCATTTTATACAATATCTTGTCCCTAAAAATTCTAAGAGTAATATTTTCAGGTGATTTATCATCTCCATCATGCAACAGTCATCAGAGACTTCCATACAAGATATTCCTAAAATAGATCAAGCACATTGTCAATTGGGAAAGGAGTTGAACTGCACAGCTTCTCCTTTTCTAATATACAACATAGCAGTACTCATCCATGAACTGCTTGCTCAAAACTGTGCTCTAGAACAATGATCAGTAACCACAGAGTAAGCAGCAGAGGGAATATTGTGCTCTCTGCTAGTCTGATGTGTTCAGAAATTAGAATTATTGCAAGAGAGATGGGAAAAGGTCTAGTCAGAGGACTATTCTGCATTTGCAGGAAAAGATAGGAAAGAATATAAATTTACACCATGACTGAGAATATAATTTTTATTTAAAACAAGAATTGTGTGGAATGCTGAAGTACAGTTATTGCAGGGCTTTCTCTCTTTCTTAGAAAGAAAGTAGAAATCAATGTATGTCCATGGGGAATCCAGTTGTATAGAAGGAATTGATAACAACTGCCCAGAAAACTCTTTGGGGTGTTACTCTTGATGTTTAGTAAATCTTAGAACAGCATGGAATTTGCAAAGAAGAGGAAAGAACAAAGCTACTATTGTACAAAACTCAAGGACAGGTCAGCAAGCTGGCCAGGAAAATTAGAGCCTACATGATAACAAGTAGATTAATGGAGCCTCAGACAAGAAAGAAGAAAGGTGCCACTCCACCAATCAACATGGGTTTGTGGAGAATAGATACTGGAAAGGAAATCTAATCTTGTTTCTTCTGCTTTAATGAACGCTTTGGTCAATAGCAAAGCTACTGCAACATTTACTTATGTTTGAAGTTTTCTAGTTGCTTAGTATAGGTGGATTAAGAATTTGGTTATAATTGACCTTAACTCTTGGCTATAACTCAGTAAGGAGTCACAACTGCATTTTGCATTTTAACCCTGACATGTATTAATATCCTATCAGGGTAATAAAAATATTGCTCTTGTTGGTACTGATAAAAGTGACTGATGGCATCAAGATAGAGGCATGGGAAAAAAAGAAGATGGATGATAGACATTGTTGTGGACTGATATATAACAGATTGCAAAAAAATACCATGTGTTTTAGTATGTCCAACTTTCAAATCTTTCCTCTGAGGAAAAACAGAATCATAGCTTTGAAGAGAAAACTCACATCTTTAAAAATAAGGAGTCTTTCTTGTGGAATAGCAGCATGAAAAATATAATTGAGTATCATGGTACACAACCTCCTAGTCATGAGTTCTTGGCACAATTCTGCATCCCAAATGATTCATGCTGTCTTTGAGTGTGCTAGCAGAATTGTGGAAATTTATATCACATCTGTCCTTAGAACTTGCCACAAGCGTGATTAGAATACTGGGACTGGTTTCAATGCCAACAGCTTGTCGAACTGAGGGTAACTTAGACATTTATCCTAGAAAAGCTACTGAAGCTACTAAAGAAAATGTCTTCTGGTGAAGAGAAAAACGCCAAAGAGAAGGGAGAAATAAAAAAAGAGTTAGGGTCTAGTCTTTAGATAGTACTTACCAAGCTAGAAAGATGACAATTTTATCTGCACCTCATAAATATTTTCAGATACCTTTGGTATCTGTTTGAGCTTTTGAGGTTTTAGTGTTGCAGTGTTCAGAAAATGAATTCTCTCTTAAGTTGCAGATTTCTGGCAGTCAGTGTGTATTTCTATCAGGCAAGACAAGCCTAGTTGAAATCACTTCTCAGGAAAGACTTGAGGGAAATATGTGAAACTTATTTTAACTTCTATGACACTCCTCAAACATTGATAAATACGGATCACATAAAAATGTAGTAGAATAGCTTATGTTAAATACACTATCCACTAATATAATTCTCCTATACAGATGAGTTCTAGCTTGGATTTACTTTAGCCAATGGATGTCACTGTTGTTCCACTGCGTGTCAGACAGAGTACATATCTGCCTGTAGTGAAAAATGCTGTCTGTGCTGAAATAAAACAGAGCTGAATAGAAGATGCAGGTAGGACATTCCTCTGGTAGACATGAGATATATTTTAAGAAACTACTTAGAAGGATCTACCTCATCCACTGTGAAATTTGTACTGTTTCCTCAGGAAAGCTCTTGTACTGCTATCTGAGAGTTGACTGCATACAGAAGTTGCAGACTGAAGTAAAATTGTAGGACATGTGTAGGACAACAGGACTGGCAGGAGAGGAAAGAAGGCCTTGCATTACACCCCAGGAAAGTTCATATTTGTTCTGAATCTCAGGAAGAAGAAAAGAATGTTGACAGGCCCACGCTGACAGGCTTACAGGGAAAAAAAAAAAGACAATAAAGTTCCTGATGAATTTGACCCTATCAAACTAGCATAGTAGGGTGGTGAGGCTAATGATGTTAGCAACTAATTGTAGAATGGAAAAGATCACATGATATTGGGTGACTGCCTGGAAATCAGATAGTCTAAGGACAAAAACCTGAAGGAAATTGACTTTTTTGTTTTGCTCTTTTGAGGAGCATAAACATTTTTTGTCGGTTTATGCTTTCCTTATGTGGAAGAAATTGTTGGAGTGGATTACATTGTTTTTAACCCATTAGGGAGAAAAATCTGAAAACAGACAAGAATTCTAGGAGTAAGAGGAGAAAAGGTTGGAGATATAGGAGCTGAGGAGAGGAAAAATCAGAGCAAGGGCAAGTCACTCTGCCTCTTACCGTCAGTTATATTCTTGCCAACAAATTACAGTGGGTTAGGACTCTGTCTTGGGTATAAGAGTATAAGTACATGCAGTCTCTGTCTACCCATGTTGTACCAGAAGTCCTCAGTGTCCATTTCTGTACTGCCTGTCAACAAAAGAGGAGAACTTCTCCCATTCCCTGAAGTGCTGGGGCAATACTGACTGGCATAGGACAAAACTATGTCAAGATATGTGTTAGCAATTACAGTAGTTACATGTCAGGGCTTGAATCTTAAACTCTGGCCAGGCTTAGGTTCTTAGGATAAACAGACGCATTAAGGCAAATGAAGGTAAGGCTTACTGGTTTCTGAGAACAGCCTATTGAAGAGTCACACCAGCCCTGGCTCAGTATACACTTTGCTCAAGTCCAAAGCAAGATGTGAACTTGTGCTTGAACAAACTTCTCTGACTATCTTTGACTACTCTGACCTTCAAATGCAGAGAAAAGTCCCAGTAAACTTAGGCATCTGGTTAGTGCTGGAAAAACCTAGAAAAATTTATGGTGGAAAGGTATGGATTTACTGATAAATCCTGAAAGGACTCAGGCTAATGACTGCACAACATGGTGTTTCTGCAAAGGGTTCCAAAATGATGACCTCATCTCCTAGATCCTGACTGGACTTTGAATGATACACCATAAGGTGCCATGCCAGACGGAGATATTGCAGCAACCGCTGCACGTTTTCTCACTCAGCCAGATGTGCGGAAACTTCCTTGGACCATCTTTCTGGTTCCTCTTACTGATGACAAGCTCTCTACAAGCCTTCTAAGTTAGTTCTCCTACAATGGTGGCCATGGTCATGGGGATTTGCTATATGAAGTGTTAGATGGAAGAATGGAAAACATGCCTCCCTGTTTACAGGTTGCACTATGTACCATCTGTCTACAGCACTGGCCAGCAGGGCCTTGCTTGCTCTGTGGTCCCAAGAGTTATTCCCTGGCAAGGGATAGTAGTCTTCTCACTATATACACCTAGCACAGAGAGAAATAAAAGTGACTCTGATGCTGTTCTGCAGAGTGCGAGGGATACAGGCCTGGCTTCAGCATGCCACAGAGAAAATGTGCAGAAGACCTTTCCCTAATCTCATGTTTATGAGGGGATGTGATCATCCTGTGTGATCTGACCTGTCCTCTTGACTTCTTTCTGGTTCCTCTCCAGGGATGCATGAGCAGAGACAACAACATTGTCCCTGTCTGAACGTGTTGCAGAGCTGCTCATCACTCAGTTGGTGGTGGTATTTTCTGCTTCCAGAAACTAGTCTCTCAGGCTTAGTTTTGACAAAGTTTACTGAAGATTTGTTGTTTGACACTGTGCTTTGGGGCATATAGGCTATCCTGATGGAGGGACTCATCGGTGCACACATGTGTGTATAGACTTCGAGAAAAAGAGGTTTTAGAAATTAAATGCTGCTTGATTTCTGGAAACAGCCCCTTTTCTTGTGCCTGATGAAAGACTGCAAGGAGGGGGGAGACTTGCAGGGTTTTTCTTGTTCACTGGTGATGAAAGTGTGGAGTTTATTTCCTATCCGAGCACCTGAATTAGCACAGAACCCTTTTGTGCTGTCCTGTGGAATGAAGCCAGAACTAAATCTGAGCCAGGGAAGCCACCAAATTACCACTGTATCTTACAGAGGCCCCATTTTCCCCAGAGACCCATTGCTAAGTACTGCTTTGACAAGACCTGCTGAGCTGAGGTGAAATCTAATGGCTGAGCTGTGGCTTGAAGTGGTTATGTGCTATGCTGAGAAGTAATAAACAGCTCTTATGTAAATGCTTTATGAGGGAGTGGGGAACCTTTAGCCATGTTAGATATCTATGAAACAGATCTTAGCTGATAACTTCATACAACACTGTTCTCACAGATGATTTTGTTTCATTGAACAACAACAAGACAAGCATTTCCCTCCCTTCCCTCAGCTGGGTGCAGGGGTGGTAGGTTCTGCTGGCCTCCAGGGACAAGGGAGATACTCATATGCAACTGAAGGGCTGAATTAGACAGGCTGAACAGGAAGGTCTAGACAAAGACCTGATGTCACAAAGCAAATCGGTGCAATCCTTGGTATAGATTCTGCATGTCATGTAGGTATGATCGTGGTTAAAACTGTTTTATCATATGCAAAAGACTTAAATGGATTACTAGCAGTTTCTAACAATTTTTAGTAGTCTCTAACAGATAGCAAAAGCAGAAAGATGCCTTATTAAAAAAATACAGATAATGCAATTACTTTCTTTTTTAACTTGTGCTGTATGCAGTTTTCTGAGGGAAGCAAAAAGGGTTTGCTCTTGCCTATTGTATTGGTCAAGTTAAAACTCAGGATAGAACAGAAGGCTGATACAGTGTAGATATATAAAACTGCCAGTCTTCCCAGGAATTATTTTAGAAATCTTTTCTCCTTTACAAACTTAATTTCTAGCATGGTTTATTTGCAAGAATTGCATTCCATTGCTTATAATAAAAGACTGAGTTTTCATGGAGACAGAGCTGTGGGAACTAAAATAGCTTTTTAAAAGCTAATTTTAGAAAACTTGAACTGTTTGTGTGTGAAAAGTCTTCTGGTAAACAGATCAGGGAGGTAAGAACCTCAATGACTTCCCATGCATGAGCCACAACTTGGGAAGTCTTAAGATAGGCTAGCTTCTACCTGTAAATTTGAAATCAACCTGTTGTGGTTCTTTGGGGTTTTTTTTTGGTAATCACAAAAGCTTGCATTTTGTTAGGAGAGTCAGAATTATTTCAAAATTCTAATTTCTTTCCAAGCATAATGGTATCAGTGATTAAAAAATCCTCAAATACAGTAGTTACTCTGGATTTCTTCCCTCCCTTCTTCCATATTTTTGTTCAAAAGCACACATACACGGGGTATCTGGTCCAGGAGGAAGAACACTCTAATACCTTGAATAGCTTCAAAATACTATTCCAGTAAAAGAACTGCAAATACTTCTGCTGAACACTGGCACATAGAGAAAACTTAAAACTGTAAATCTAGAAATCCTGCTAGATGGTAAAGTATGGGCTCAGATAAGCATTGCTAATAATGAAAATTGTATACGACTGATTCAGCCTCTCTGTTATTTCAATTATCATTATTTTCAATATGCTTATAGCCTTCTTGCTTCGTACCTGCTAGTTTTTTTGCTTCTTTCCTGTATTCTGTTTCTAACATATTTTTATTTTTCTGTTTGGACACAGTTTGCTTTGCCTTCTGCCAAATAATTTCTGTTGTCCCTTCTTTTTCGTCCCGTCAGTTTCCTGCAGAATTGCAGATGGCAACTAGTGCAGTTTATTGAACAGAAAGATTAGAAATCTGAACAGATCACTTTCCCTTATAACTGGTCTCACCAGACCAGCTAAATTAGTAAATAAGCTGATGTTGGCACCTTGGGCTGGCAAACCAATGCAGATGATCCCTGCACTGCCTGCACACACAGAAACCCTAAAGAATTCCTCCAAAACCCCAAAGTCCATCAGCTGGGTTCAACTACAGCAACCAAATAAATCTGCAAGCTCAATTTATTTGCCTCAGATTAATTTAGTCAGGAGTGTCTGGCACTCTATAAAATGTTGCTTGCCCAGGGTAAAAATGTGTTTCTCGTAAATAAAAACCTCTGAAACCTGGCAAATTGTGAGACATGCTTTACTGGTGTGACTAGGTGTTCCATTGCAAAAGCTGAGACACCCGTTAATAAGTGATTGAAAACTCAGGCAGAAGACCTTTTTCCAAATGGCTGGAACAATTTCTTCCTAAAAATACTGCTTCTAGATGAGCACATTCAGCATGTCAGACATAGTCCAGAAGTGGAAATGCATCTGCCTTCAAGTCAAACCATAAATCATGATGTCTTAAGGCCCAGTCCCAAAAGCCTACAAGACCATCTTGGCAATTCATTGTGAGTTTCCAGATACAGGCAGCTATGGTTTTATCCAGGGCTTTAGCTGTCTGTCTCCATAGCAGTAGCCATTGCAATGTGCAGTAGGGTGCATTGGCATCTACAACTATCTACTCGTGGCATAGTACCCCTTGCGCATTTAGATCATAGCTGTACCATCTGCCCCCTATTTGAAGGTTCATATATCTAATATATTTATGTTAATTACTGTAGAAACTGAGAATGTAATAAATGGATAATGTTAGTGCAACTTACTAATTACTTCTTTCTTCTTTGGAGCATGGTGAATTTTCATTTCTTCTGCTGCCTCCACACCCTCCCTTGTCTCTCCATATTCTGTTAGCATAGGGAGTTCTTTTTCCATGTCTTCATCATATCAAAGTGTCTGCCAAATTCACTGTCGATTGTTTCTTAGTGGAAGATATTTTTGCTGACCAGGTCAAACACAGAGATGATCCTCTCTCAAAAGACCACTATTTTCCTTGACAGTTTTACTGTTTATGATAAACAGAGCTGTCATTGGCAGCTTCTTGTCCCAAGTAGAGAGCTGGAGAGGACACACAAAAAAAGGACTTGGTTCAGCTCTCACACTTCCTGCTACCTAAGGAGCCCACAGGGTGAACTTTGTTCTGTCAATCTTCAGCACATGGAAAGAGTCTGGCACTTTAGGGTCCAATTGGTGATTAGGTAACTACCTTAGCTTAGTACCTAGCTTCAGGGGAACTTATGCTTTTACTTTGGTGTGCAGGAAATATGTTAACTAATTTGCAGCAAGCAACCCCTTTCCTCTA
The DNA here is from genome assembly GCF_000695815.1 of Acanthisitta chloris. NCBI lineage: Eukaryota > Metazoa > Chordata > Aves > Passeriformes > Acanthisittidae > Acanthisitta > Acanthisitta chloris. The sequence goes on along the minus strand of NW_008665208.1, from coordinate 99,161 downwards.
ATAGCCAAGGACCTGGAATGTCTCCCTGGAGGTAGAAGCTGCCTCTTTCTGCATTTCCTGTGAAGGACCTCTGAGCATTGGCCTGCTGGATATTCTGTCATTTTCTTAGATGATCTCACTGAAATACTATCCATTTTGTTTCCCGTAGAATAATTGCCATTATTCTACATGACTGAGGTCATTAGGCTACAACCTTAAGTCTAGGGACAGGGTTGGAGGAATTATTTAGATTCAATCTCCTGAAACTTCTCTAAGTTCTATAAACACAGCAGTGGTATAAAATCATTAGGAGAATGGGGGAAGTATGATGCCAAGTTTTATGCAATTCAAGTCCAGCAGAGCACCTTTCCTTCACTAAGCTGAAAATCCCTTAATGAGATAAAAGGGCTTCCAGAAATACCTGGTAAGTCTTACTGGTGAACTTTGGGAGATTTTCATACCTTTTCAGTTACAATTACCATACAGAGGTAATAATATTTTTCACATCAATTGCATTGAGACTGTTAGTACTAGTACTAATAGGACTATTATTCAGCATATACTCTAGAGACCAGCTTTATAGCTGCAGTTTTTAAAAGACTACATCAATAGGCACAGCACATGACTGGAAATTGATATCCAAATATATGTTAATGTTATCTTGTCTCTTGTATGCCTTGCAGGTTAAGAATTGAGGTGTAAATAGTTTGAAGAGTCCCCTCTGCTACCTGCAGGTAGCTAGGAGGAGTGGGTTAGATTAAGAACACCTCTGCAAGCACCAAGGCTGACTTCAGATGATGCTGCAAGTGCTCATGGAGTGTGGGAGCCCTCCTTTGTCACTATCAAGTAATTATCACTGGAGTCAGACTTAATGTCAAGGGGCATGTGCTGCCAAGATAAATATCTGTTGTCCTCATTAGTTTGGACTGGATTCCACAGGACAAACTAGTGCCCAGCTGAGCTTTCAAGACAATTTCTGAGCAAGCTATGCAAAGTTAAACTCTTCTGATAAAAGCTTCTTTCTGCTTTTCTTTGCTTCCCTTCCTCTTCCTGTATTCTAATCCATACTTCAATTCTTTGATTTAATTCCTCTATATTTGCATACTTTCAACTTTTCATGGAAATTTTCCACCAAGATGAACAGAAGCATTAGCAGACTATATGAAATTTTTTTCTCTGTTTCTTTGAACAAAGCCTTTCACTCAAATCCCACTTGTACTGATCACATTGTAGTCAAAATTAGTGTCGGTATCTTGTCAGAATTTAAAAAGTAAGTTAAATTAGGAACTTTGCAAGTAATTTATAACTGGTTTTCCACTTAATTGATTGGCTTTTCTTACATATTTGATGAGTAAAATGTTTTAAAGCACTAAAATTTAGGGGAGGTTAATTTTCTTTTTTAAATAATTACCTTTGAAGTAGATATTTAATATTTCTTCAAATTCACAATTTATTGTCTGTATCCTCTACAGTCTCATAACATAGAAAAATCTCCTGGAGCTTTCCTTTTCACACACACTTTCTTCTCAATGACCTAAAGAAATCTGAGGGGTTTTAGGGTTTTGTTTGTTCACCACCACCACCACCCATTCACCTGCCCAAAGTCAGGGTTGAGTATGGAATCCCTAAATTGATGACAAGTGTAATCACTTTCAGCAAGGGAGACTTACATTTTAAACTTTCAAGCCAGAACCTGGGGGGGAGGGGGGTTGGGTGGATTTTTAACCTCTCTTACTTCCCGTCAAGTTCTGTGGAGGTTTCTCATTGCTCAATTACATCTTCATTGGAGAGAGAAAATGGGGCCAACTGTAGAGATCATAGATTACAGAGCATGAGCCCTTTGTTTCACTTCCTATTTCATCAAAGAACTTACTTAAGGCAAAATATTCAGTGCATGTCCCTCTGTATATTTTCAAGGTGCACAAGTTCAAAGCCCCTGATATATATGAGGGAGATGAACCTGTGTCTCCAAAACACATGTGTGTGAATCACCTAACCACTAATATATTGTATACACAAGGTGGGGATTCCTCCTTACCCAGTTGTTTTGTGCTCTGTTGCATCAAAAAGGTCTGCCAGATCAACACTCCCAGAGCAAAATAAGCAGATCAATTCTTGTTTTCTCTAATTCTATGAAAATTTATGTCTAAGCTAGATGCCTATCTGCTTATAACTTGTTCATACTTCATGGTGTGTGCACCACACAGTGGCAGAAAGTGACAGAATGTGGCTCATAGATATTAACCTTTCCAGCTGTGAAGGCTAATTACATATTTGAGTCTGTTAGTAAAAGTGTAGCCAGCAGATTGTGGGGTGATTATTCTCCTTTATTTAGCAGTCCCAAGGCCACACATGAAGTACTGTGCACAGTTTTGTGCCATGAGTAGGAGAAAATTTGGTGACAATCTGGAGAAAGTCTAGCAGATAGTCACCAGGGTTTGGAGCATGCTAAGTTCAGAGAGTAAGGTTTGCTTAGCCTGGAAGACAGAGAGCTTGGTCAGCAGAACTGAAGCAATCTGCTTTGTTCAACTACCTGATAGAGTTTATAGAAAATACCTCAGAGGTGCACAGCTATAGGCTAAGAAGTAATAGTCACAAATTGAAGAAAGGACATCCCATATGGATATAGGAAAAATTCTTCCCTTGCAGGTGTTTAGGTGCTGTCCAGGTTCCTATAGATGCTATGGGAAGGTCAGCTTTAGCGATTTTTAAAACATAACAGGATTTAGAGCAACCTCATCTGTCTTTGAAGCGAGGCCTTGTTTGAGATGGGGTTGGATGAGATGATCCAAAGCCTCTATTTTTACTTGAATTATTCCAGGATTTTTACCAAGAAAATTTGTGTCTGTGAAGTTAGGCTAAATAAGTACTGTCATAGGCATATAAGCAGGTATTTGGGCACCAAAATTCAGCTGTACATTTAGCCTTTCCAGACTAGGGTTTTTTGACTATTTAGCATCTATAAATTAGGGCCTGTTGTGGACTTACAGTATCATCAAGTCTGCTTTTGATTAAGTGGTTGCAAGGTCCTGGCAACAGCACCCAACTACATACAGGTTCAACAAACTGCATTTACAGCTTAAACACAGGGTACTTCGCACGACATATCCACTCTTACTGCATGTGTGATGTAGAGCCTGTCGTGCTGCACATGGTTGGTGGGTGCTGTACCCAGTGTAGAGTCACACTTTGCACTAAATAGCTAGCTGTCCAAGAGTGCTGTGCATATGCAGCAACACTTCTCATGGCACAGTGGTCCCTGAAGACTGACCTCTCTGACGATAGTCCGAAGAGAGGCAGCTGCAGACTAAAAGCCTTGTACTTAACATAATTCTGAAACAGTGCCTGGGATTAGTTAACATTTGTTGTGTGCAGCAGACACAGCATTCCTGGCATTTACCTTCTGTGTCATCTGTAGGTCACTCTTCCAACTCCAGACATGGGATATACCCTTGTAAATTGTGCTCTGTCCCTGTTAAATCTCTAACGGAATAAAACCAGTGGTTAGAAAAGACCATCAGGCCAGGTAATCTGGCCTCTTGCATAACAGAAGCATGTACTGCCATCAACTCATTCTCTCATACCCTAAGATGTGAAGTTTAAGTGTAGATTTTGGGGGCAAGGAGGGGGTGAGGCATATAACTAGATGTTGATGGCTCAGACCATAAAATATACATTAACATATGACTTCCATGAAAAAAAAAAGAACAATTGACTAATTATTGATTTGTGAAATTGCATTGGTCCTAAATAAGTTCATATTTAAAGTCTTATTCATCATAAATTGATGAATTTAGATAAGGTATGATTGCCTGAGAAGCCTATACCATGGCAATCCATAAAATTATTTAATCCAGGTTTTCACAGTTGAATATTCCCAAAAAGCTATTGTGTGGTTTTATTTTTGAAATAAAACACATGCTTTTCCTCATTTGAATTTTACTCGTAACTGTGCAGAGTTAATGACCTGATGCACCAAACCTTACACTCGTTTCTTTTTTTATTTGTTCCTTTTCAAACAGTTCATAAACTAAGTCAGGCATTATTAGTTGTCCTAGTGACACATGACCCTGAGCAAAGTCTTTAGCGTAAGTGTAAGCCTTTATAATTATTTAGTGTTTATGTAAGCCTTTATAATTACAAATGCAAACACCAGCAACTTTTCTGCTATGTTAACTCACATCTCATGATTGCTGAATCTGGATTTTTTTTTTTCTTAATTAAGCTCAGTTTATTGACCAGTGCATCAGGACTCAAAAAATTGCATCTATTGGAAAGAAGTGTCAGCTGAGAACTTAGTATATGTGTTTATCTGTGTATATAGTAGAGTATGTAAAGCATTACATAATATAGTGCAAGGACAGGAAAGATGCTTAAAACTGACCAGCTCTCTGTCCTGTTTCAAATTTAAGGATTTGTGTCTGTTTCCATTACTGCTCAACTTGGCATCTGGGCTGGAGTTTCTCTGTGTTATTGGTGGCCGTTTGTTCTGTGGCCTTCATATAGGACTGCATTTGCTGATGTTGCTAGCATCAACTATTATTGAGATTTAGCAAATATCCTTGTTACAATACCTGCATCTTAGCTGACTTGCAAGTTGGCCAGATATTGGCCTTTTAGGCTGCAATTTACCATGAGGTTATATTGGGCTCATTTAATTTCATTTTCCAGAAAGTTTCAGCCAAAACAGTTTTGCCATTTCCAAGAAAACGCTGGAGAAAATACATTGTGTTGCAATGTTAAAACAACCCTGGCAACCTTTTCTTTGTGTAACTGTGTACTGTCCATGCTTCGGAGCAAGTAGCTGAAACTTGGTCAGAGTGCTGTGGCCTTTCTGTCAGGAAAAAGACAGTGTGCTTTTCTGTCCCCATGAAAACTTCTGACATAATGTTTTGAAAACTCAGAATCTACACGCGCAGAAGTTTTACTTCTTGGAAATAGGCAGCTAAAATCAACTTAAAGGACAGTCTATTGCATTTTTGACCACTCTGGGCATGCAATATTTCAGAAAACTTCTCTGTATTACTAAAATATACATGCCCACACGGCAATATTTCAACTCTACTGTTTCTTGTGTGCACAAGGGGAGAAAAAGGGAAGATAACTGTTTCAGAGTGGAGGGAAACACAAAGACTGAAGGCAAATTGTTGAAACAAGATGGAAAAAATCAAGACAGAAGCAGGTTGGAGATAATAATCTTTAGAGGTGATTTGCAGAACAGACAGCATATGCAAACCAAAACTGTGTGCTGAAGCCTAGGAGAGATTTCAAAGGAAGAATGCTTCAGACACTCAAAAAACTATGTTGTCTACCTGAAAAGCAAACCTAAGTGTAAGAGGCATTCATTTAAAATAACTTGCAGTCATGCTTTTACCACTTTCAAGGCAAGATTTCGTCTCAAAACTGGTTTCTGAACCTGTGCACCATTTCTGAGAAGATCACTTATTTTCATTGAAGGTTACAGAACTCTGTTTTCTTAGCTGTCCACTGCTCAAGATGGGTTCAGTATATGATCTAACTTTGGAATGGTTGAGGTTGGAAGGGAACTCCGGAGTTCATCTCAGCCAAGTGCTCCTGCTCAAGCAGGTTGCCCAGGACCATATTGAGATGTCTTTTAAAGACATTCTAAGGATGGAGATTTCACTATCCCTCTAAGCAGCTTATTCCCATGCACTGTCACTCTCACAATTCCAAAAGAATTATTTCCTCATGGTCAGTAGGAACATCCTGTATTTCTGTTTGTGCCTATTGTCTTTGTTCTGTCACCGGGCACCACTGGAAAGAGCCTGGTTCTGTCATTTTCTTACAGCCTCCCTGCAGATGCGTATGCAGCTTGATTATATGCCCCTTGAGGTTTCTCTTCTCCAGGTTAAATAACTGCAGCTGTGTCAGCCTTTCTTCCTATCAGAGATGTTCTTCTCCCTTTATCATGTTAGTGGTTCAATATCCACACTGACTACTCCATGTCACTTTCTTGTCTTCCACGTGGACAGTGAGGTGGACTAAGGACTGCCTGAGTGGCAGATCCTAGAGTTGTGATCAGTGGCACAGGGGCTACTTGGAGGCCTGTCCTGCTGGGCAGGGAAATCATCTAGAGAGGTGTTCCCCAGGTTTCTATACGGGGCCCAGTACTGTCTAACTTACTCATCAGCAACTTGGGTAAGGGGACATAGTGCCTCCTCAGCAAGTTTGCTGGTGATACAAAATTGGGAGGAGCTGCTGATACCTCAAACGGCTGTGATGCCCTTCAGAGTGATCTTGACAGGTTGGGGTGATGGGCAGGAAAGAACAATCTGAAACTCAATAAGGGCAAGTGCAGGGTCCTGCACCTGGGAGGAATTACCCTGAGCACTGGAACATGTTGGGCACTGACTTGCTAGGTTGTAACTCTGCAGAGAAGGATCTGGGGGTCCTGGTGGACAACAAGCTGCTCATGAGTCAACAGTGTGCCCTTGTGGCTAAGAAGGTCAATGGAATCCTGAAATGCATTAGGAAAAGTGTGGCCAGCAGGGTGAGGAAGGTGATCCTGACCCTCTACTGAGCCTGTGAGGCCACAACTAGAGTACTCTGTCCATTTCTGGGCTCCTCAGTACAAGAGGGACATGGAACTTCTGGAGCGGGTCCAGTGGAGGGCAACAAAGATGATTAAGGGACTGGAGCACCTAACTTACGAAGAAAGGCTGAAGGAGTTGGGCCTGTTCAACCTCAAGAAGAGACAATGAAGTGGGGACACCATTAATGTATATAAGAATTTAAAGCACAGGTGCCAAAAAGGTAGAACCAGGCTTTTCTCAGCGATGCAAGCCAACAAAACAAGAGGTAATGGGCAGAAACGTATGCACAGAAATTTCCACCTGAGTATGATTAAGAACTTCTTTACTGTGCGAGCCATTGAGCACTGGAACAGGTTGCCCAGAGAGGTCATTGATTCTCTCTCACAGGAGATATTCAAAAACTGTCTGGATACAATCTTGTGTCATGTGCTTTAGGATGACCCTAGGATGCTTTTGGATGAGCAGGGAGGTTGGACCAGATGACCCACTGTGGTCCCTTCCAACCTGACCAGTCCTGTGATCTGTGCCTGGAAGTGGTTCCCATCACTTTTCCAGGGACTGAGGTGAGATTGACTGACCTGTAGTTTTCTGGTCCTCCTTTCTGCCCTTTTTGAAGATATGAGTGACACCTCTACCAAAACCTGTTATCATTAAAAAAATTAATAGTATCCTCACAGTGCCTCCAATCAGTTCCCTCAGCATTTGTGGGTGCATCCTATCAAGACACATGAACTTATGTGTGTTCACCAAGGGAGAGTCTTCCTTGCTTTAGACTTCTCCTGGTTTCCAGGGCTTTGATTTGCTGAAAGCTGGTCTTCTTAGTAAAGACTGAGGTGAAGAAGGCACTCCATACTTTAGTCTTCTTGATGTTCTATGTTACCAAGGGATTCTGCTCCATACAGCAGTAGGTCCACAGTTTTCCTAGTCTTTCTTTTGCTATTTAAATACTTATATAAACCCTTATTGTCCTTGACATCACTCTCCAGATTCAACTCCATGTAGGCTTTTCCTTTTATAACTATATCTCTGCATGCTTCTACACTGCCTCTCTATTCCTTCCACATTACCTGTCCCTGCTCCCTTTGGTAAACTTTCTGTACACTACATTTTTGTGTTTGAGTTTTTCCAGGAGCTCCTTGTTCATCCATGCAGGTTTCCTGGATGGATGAACAAGGTTTGACTTACTGCTCATAAGGGTGGACTATTCTTGAACTTGGAGAAAGTGATCCCAGTATATCACCCAGCTTTTATGGCCCCCTCTCTGTTCAGGGCCTTTCTGTATGTGACCCATGCAAACAGATCTTTGAAGTGACCAAAGTCTTCTCTCTTGAAGTTCAGGGCTGTGGTCCTGCTTTTTTGACCTGCTCTCTTCTGTTCACCATCTCATGGCCACTTCCATCTTTTCGTACCGTAATGAGACTTTCCTCATATGAAGTCCAGTGAAATCTCTCTCCTTAGTGATTTCTCCACTACTTGGGCCAGAAAATTGTCACAGATGATTTCCAGGAGCCTCATGGCTTGCTTATGTCCTGATGTGTTGCCCTTCCAGCTGCTAATGGTGTGGTTGAAGTCTTGAATGAGGACCAGGGCTTGTGAATTTGTGGCTACTTCCAGCTGTCTGTAGAAAGCCTCACCCACATGTTTTTCCTGATCAGGTAGCCTATAGCAGACACCCACTATAATGTCACACACATTTGTCTGTTCTTTAAGCCTTATCCATCAGCTCTCAGATGGGTTACCCATGCCCACCCAGAGCTCCATGCACTCCTGCTGCTCTCTCACATAATGGGCAACTCCCCTACCTCACATTCCCATCCCAGAGCCTCTCTCTTGTCATTACAGCACTCATCATGCAAGTCATACTATCACATCTGCAATAGCACACACCCCTCTAATTCCTCCTATTTATTCTCCAGACTGCATAAATTGGTATAGGGACACTTAAAAGAGACACATCAGTTGCTGATTTCCTTAAAAGGATATCAGAGTTCCCAATAATGGTGCCTTGCAGGCAGTTCCTTGATTATATGCAGAAGTTTGAGGTGACTCCATTTAAACCTTGTTTTCATTATGTATTCTCTGTCATTTGTATCATCTTATGATCTGTGCTTGTAAACCCTGTCCATCACTGCCTCCCAGGGCTGCTGGTAGTTTCTGTCCTGTGTTTTGTAGTTTTAAGTACTTACTGGCACAGTAAAACAAATGTTTTGATCATTTACAAGGGTATTTACTTACATTACTTTAAATTTTGAGTGCTGAGCTCTGCAACCTTAATGGCTTTTGCTTGCTATATGAAATTAATTTTCAGAAGACTTAGAAATGGAAGGTTCTGTACACAATTAAGTAAAAAGGAAGAAGCATTAATGTTTGTCTACATGGCAGATGGAGTGCCAGGAAAGGAGTAAAAACTTTACACTGCAGTTCTTCTTGTGTAACAGTTATATTAATAAATCTCAGGGGTTGTCATCCAAAACTTCTTAAAATTGCATCCTCAAAACTCAATCTGTTCTGCTATTTGGGAGATACTCAGGAAAGTGACTGTTTTTCTCAGATACAGAAATGTTTCATTGTCATGGTGGTTCTGAAGTGTTTCTACGGGGTGCAAGGATTAGGACTTCTGAAAGCTCTCTTGAAACCATGATAGGCTTTGGAGTTCCCTCCACCCTTCCTCTTGGTGAAACTAATAAACCTGGTCTATTTTGAGTATCTGCATTGGTCCAATTTTTTTCTCTGTACTTTTTTATTTTTTGCCTGTTATGTATGTTGTCAAGCTACAATTTGACTTTCTCTTATATCAGCCTTTACCCACCTAAATAGTCACTTGGCATAAATACCTTCTAAAAACTGATAACGAATATTCAGGTGCAACTGTTCATTGCGCTTAAACAAAATGTCTGAAAATACAAGTAAGAAATGGAATCATGAAGATTGCAGAAGTGGCTCTTTTATACAGATTCCAGTTTGGATGAGAAGCATTGGAAGAAAGCATGGGGTATTTTCTTGAGTGGCCTAGACAACATTACCTATGAGGACAGTCTGAGGGAGCTGGACTTAGTTTTAATTTGGCAAGTGGGAGGCTAAGGGGCAATATTCTGGCAGCCAACTTGAAGAAGTGTTATAAAGATGATGGAGCTGACCTCTTCTAAGAAGGGATAGGCAGAATAACAAGGGACGGTAACCACACATTACTGTTTGGGAAAATAGGAGGTGGTGCTGCTCTGGAGTGAGCTGTGCACAGGGCCATGGAAATTCCACTCTTGAGTCTGTCACGGCTTTGTGCAGCCAAGTCTCAAAAACCTCCAGTCTGGTGTTTTTCACAGTCTGACTTCAAGCAGCTTGTCCTGGATGGCTTCCAGGGGTCCCTTTCAGCCAACATTTCTAGATTCTATGTGTATATCTGTGAGCTTCTGCTTTACATCTTCTTGATTTTTGACGTGCGTAAGGCCAGAATGTCAAAGTTATTTAGATGCTTAACTTCTGTTGAACTCAATGGGTGGTATGGAGACCTGAATGTAGAAGGGAGATAGAAGATTAAATTTGGAAGACATTCTTTTCCTCATCTTAATTTAGTTAAACTAAAGTCCATATACTGACTGCTCAGGATGCAACCAGTGAGAAAGGGGAGAACCTGGTGTCATCCCTCAGAAGGAAATGGTCATAAAAATGTATCATGGAGTCAGTCACAGGAAGGAGGACATGCAGTAGCTTGGAAAATGTATGAAGTGGCCACATGAAGTTATGACTGCTGCACTTTTACTCTTTCTAGTTAAATTAAATGGAAGGTAGTAATGAGAGGTTACTCAAGTGACAGCTTAATTTTCAGCAATTTCCCTTGGATGAGATTTGGAGATGAATAGTTCTTTTTTTTTCTTCTAAACATGGAAACAACTGTTTACCTTTCCCCTGTTTACCCTCCCCTGGGAATAAATTAAAAAAAGGGAGAATTATGCAATAGCAGTGAAAGAAAGAGTTCTTAAAAAAACCTCACTTTCCTGTATATCTATCCCAAAACCCACAGGTTGCTAGACAACTTGTCTGTTCAGGCTTGAATGTCTCCGAATGGGAATACAGAAAACAGGCCAAGGTTGATAACTTCCACCAGCCTGAATGTCCATTGAAGAGGACTGGGTTTGCAGAAAACTGGGTACTCAAAGCCAGATAACTTCTAGTAAATCAGTTGTGGTGTGGGAACAGAAGGATCCAAAAATGCCCAGAGATCCAGATACAAAAATCTGAGGACTGCACAGAGTATTCTTTAAACATCAAAAGTGTTGTTTTGATTGGGAAGCTTTCTATTCTTTAAAATGAAGACTCCAAGAGTTTATTTGCATTTCTGTGTGTTCGCACACTCAACAGTGTTTCACAAACACATGTTCCTCTTAGTGGATTTCCAAGGTATTCTTTAGATACCCACTTTTAGATGACTCATTTTGTCTTAAATGTCCATTGTCTATTATAAAATCAAATGGCTTGTCTGGGCCTGAAATTTCATTGAAGACTTCAGTGTTGACCGACTAACATCTATAGATCAAGTTGCTTACCATAAATACTAGCTTTGTAGATATTTCAATATTATTTGCACATAGCACAAGACTTATTCTAAGTCAAGTTGCAGTGAGATTCTAGGTCAGAATAGCATAGCTAAAAGTGAAATCAAGTTAACTCAAGTGCTTTCATTTACTAAGCTATAATTCATTTTTTACAGGCAATGAGTTCTTTCCTATTTTTAATATTGAGAAAATAGGTTTGTTGTTAATCAATGATAATAGCCATGCAGCTAAAGCATCATAAATGTGGATGGGAACCACACCCTCTTTGAAATGTATCCCAAGATGAGATTTATGTTCATTCTGAGGAAAAATACAAGTTGAGATGGAATAAAGAAACTTCAATAAATGCATGGCAATTTTTCATTTCTTGGCAGAAGATCCAACTTCTAGATGCTCAAAATCTGGAGTCAAACCAAGAACCTTTATCCCTAGAGGTTAGATTACTTGCAGTTGGTTCCCATGATAGTTTTGCCAGGTTTCCCACACCAAAACTGGCACAAAACTTTAACAACATCCTCAAAATCGCTAAATTTGAAGTAGATAGTTTCTTGTATAGAGAACTTATGGAGATTGTATGTGAAGCTTATCTACATACTTGCTTGAAATCTGGAGAGAAAAGTTACTCTTAGGTAATAATATTTCATATAAAATTATTTTCCTCTGCTCTTTTCCTAATAATGCTCAGTTTTAGATTTTCTTGTGATTAACTTTTGGAAACTTAGTTTATTATCTTAAGGTGTAAAGAAGTAGCTTTTCTAGTATTTAATAGATTTTCATTGTTGCTTAGTATACTATCTGAGAGAGCTCAGAAAATACTCAGAGTTTGATTTTGATTGCTATTGGTCCCATTCTGATTGAATTATGAAATTACTATCATGATATTGACATGAAAAAATTTCTACTGTCCTTGTACTTTAATGTTTTGAATAAACCAAAATAAGGCTATGGTTAAAAAGGTAAAGAAGAAAGGTGTCCTGCTACATGTACTCTGAAGTGACAGTTTTTCTCAAAACTGAGGTTTAGTCTAGTAAGTAAAAGATTAGATTATAGTATCTTAAGAAAAATGCCTTGTTAGCCTCAAGGATAGTCTTTGGTTTTATTAAAGATGGTTTTGTTGCAAGTCAAATGCAAACTTTTAAGAGACCTTTCTTATAAATGTAAATAAAGGTTTACAGGAGAGTTGAGAGCAAATTATGTCAAAAAACTCAGCATCTCTTTTCTGTTGTCAACTACTTGTTAATAGGCTTCAGAATTCTTATATTTTTACCAGTGTAAATTGAAAAAAACACACGTGAGGGTGAATTTAGCTTTTGTTGCCCACATTTTACAAACTGCATTATTTACAAGGGACGTTTTGCAAAACCTGTATGAAAGGGATGTGCTACAAAAATTATTCACTGTATTGTGTTGCACAACCGTATGATGTGGTCCTTAAAATGAGAATTTCTACAGGGAAAACTGCTAAACACAGAAGAGAGGGCTGGAGGGGACTTCATGACTTGATTAAATTATTTCTCTGCCACAAGGCAGGATCAACTGTACAGAAATTATTGCTGAGACATATCCTTAAAGACCTCCTTAAGACAGACTCTATAAACTTCCACATAAACCCTTCCAAAGCTTCATTCTTCTTGACATTAGAAAGTTTCCCAGACTATCATGGTTTTCGTGTTTTGGTTTTATTGTTGTTTTGTTGGGGAGGGGATCGGTGTGTTGGGGTGTTTTGTATTTGTTTTAGTTTTTGCTTGTTTATTTGTTTGTTTTATTTTATCTCAATTTACTTTTTATATCATGGTGAATATAGGCAGCATCAAACTTTTTCTGTTCATTTTTAAAGGTAATTAAAATACACTCAGTCCTATATGAGTGTATTGTAACTGTGTCAAGATAAGAACAACAATACAAAGCTAGGATAACTCTGCTACACTGTCTGATAAGAAAATAGAGGTTACAGAATTATATGTAAACTGAGAAAATGTAATCTAAAGTCAGTGGGAGAGACTGCCTTCCTCCCTCACCCCTCTTTTTTCTCCTCCATTCATACCACTTTCAGGCACCATATTGGGTTTAGGAAGGTTCTTGTATAAGTTTCTATATTGAATCTTGTGAAACAGGTTCTGAGTACAAAGGCTTATTTATTTTTTTAATGAACCTTGAGAAGACTACATGGCAGACTCCTGTAGCAGGGTTAAATCAACAAATATACAAGCCAACCATGCAGGTTTATTTCTTCCAGATATTGTATGGCATTTAGGAGTTATGTAAATGTTAAATTTGCTAAGACAAGCAGGATAGCATATCTGCCATGCAACATAAGTACAACATACTTGTTCAAATAAAATAACAACAAAAACAACAGATTATTTAGGTGTGTGCATAATATATGGATTTAGAAAGGTTTGAGTACTTCCTTTCAGGTCAGCCTCAATTTAGGTGAAAGAAATTAATTCATTTTTTTTTAAATGTCAAATGTGACTCAAATGTTTCTGTCACTTTTTAATATTCTTGAGTTCTTTTTCCTTTGCTTTGTTAACAGAATGACAGGACATTTGTGTATTATTATAATGTAATTATGGGTTTCATTTTTTTACTTTATTATTAATATTCAAGTATATAATCTCCAACAATAATAAATCTCTTCCTGGAGGAAGTGGATAGTGGTTTATGTAGCATTTCTTAGTGAAATGAGAGCTCAGTGGATGAAGAAATAAAGATATCACTTGATACATAACGTAAACCCAAACCAAGGCCTCTCAGCCAAATGTAAATAGCCAGCAGGTTGTCTTTTGCAACAAACAGTTTTGTCAAAATAAGGCTAATACCTTCCTTAATGCTGTTCTTGATGGTTTTGTTGGTGTGGGGAATTTATTACTTCAGCTGTAAGAGCTTTAGAGTGTCTAAACTTGTTGCAAGTGTACTGTACTGTGAAGAGCTGCATTCCAAGCTTTCAGTCACGCAAAAAAAAAAAAAAAAAGTTCCAGTAAGCATCTCTTGCAAGGTCAGTTTGCGTTCATCAGTGAGACCAGATGGTCAGACACACTTAATACTAAGACAATTTGATAGGACTAAAAGCCTTGAACACTTAATATATGAGACCTGAGGGCACCAAAACCCAAATTCCAGATCTTCTGTACTACTTGCAACATGAATCTAACCCAAGAGGCATCTGGAGTCCTGAGGTTCTTGCAGTTTTTTCCATTATGTTCTCGAAGGGATTGGTTCTGGACAGGTCATAATGGTTCAAACCTTGACAGTTCTATACTTGCTGTTGTCAAGTACCTAACACATATGCAGTTTCCCTGTCTTTCATGAGGAAGGAATTCTACCTTTTTCCTCCCTGCTGGATGCATCACAACCCAATAACTGACCTTGATGCTATAGCTGGGTGGCACATACAGCAGTACTTCACTGCCCACAGTTCCCTCTTTTCACATTCACGTGTGTTCGTTACAGCATTCACTCTAAGACTCAGAGTTAGGAGTCAACAGGGAGGCCATGAAAATAGAGATGGGAAATAACTGGGAATCTGTATCCTTTAATATGAAGAGTGCTAATTAGTGACCTCAAAGCATGACCTTTGAATCTGTGTAAACATCTTTGATTGCTAGTACATGTTGTATGCTGACAGTATTGGAAATCCTGAAATTTTCTGTAAGCACATTATCTAACCCTGAAGAGTACTGCAACTCTCAGAAGGAAGTAGGTAGGTAACCACTGGCTTTCCTAGTGGAACTGTTTGAGTATAAAAACTGTAAACTCTTCTCTGGGTGCAGTTCTCCTCAGAAAGTTACTTAACCGTAAAGCGGATGTTTTGGGAAATAGTCAAGGAAATGGTCATTCTCTGTGTAGAAAATTATAATATTAGGAAAAGTATCATGCTTCTTAAGGACTTGCTTCTTGTATAAGGCACAGGCAGAGTGGGAGAGGAGGTTAAAGTAACCCAAAGGACTCCCATGGGAGATTCTTGTGTTTTGGGCTGTCAATGCAACCACACTATGACAAATGGCCCAAATTCTTACTTTATCTCTATCCAGAAAGACATTTGCAACCCAATGGCATTACCTCAGGTCATCTTTCTACTGATTAACATTTTCTCTAAGTTCTCAAGTGAACAGTGAGGTTTCTTGTGTGTTCTTTTTTTAAACTATATCTGTCATGTCAAGGTTAAAAAGCTGCGGGTAAATAAACATGCTGTTGATATTAGGCAGAACAGCTAATCTAGGGTGAAGCTGATTTATATGTTCTGAGTTGTAAAATACTGGAAATTCTCAAGGAGAGATCAAGGCTGTGATAGCACTGTTGCACAAAAAATAAAACAAGTATTTTCAAGCTGATGTAAAGAACAGGAATTTTCTTGTTGGTGTGTTAACAATCAGCATTTCATTAAATCTCTTAAGAATCAAGCGTATCCTTAATGTAGTGAAGTCATAAATTGTAGAATTGCAGGACATATGAACCAGAATCAATTCATTTCTCTGTGATAGTTTCCTGTATTTCCATTTGATTTCTCTCATGAAAAGTAAAGGGAAAGTGATTGACAAGTTTACTGCTAGCTTTATCCTTTGCTGAAATCAGTGGGAATTCCTTTCCAGAGTCTCTTTGGAATTTGGATGAAGCTTTTTTACTTCTAAGTGAACAGTTCAGCAAAAACCCATGACCTCAATTACATCCTTTGATAGCAGAGGAAGAAGACAAATTAACACACTAGTCATAAATATTTCTATTTCACAGAATCATATAATGTTAAGGGTTGGAAGGGACCTCTAGTCTCAACACCCCTGCCATGGGCAGGATCACCTCTGGCTAGTTCAGGTTGCTCAAGGCCTTATCCAACATGGCCTTGAACACTCCCAGGTTTCGGGCATCCACAACCTCCCTGAACAACCTGTTCCAGCATCCCACCACCCTCACAGTAAAGAGTGTTTTCCTAATATTTAGCCTAAATCTCCACTCTTTCAGTTTGTACCCATTACTCCTTGTCCTGTCACTACAGTTCCTGATGAAAAGTCCCACACTGACTTCCCTGTAGGCCCCTTCAGATATTGGAAGGTTGCTATGAGTTTTCCATGTAACCTCTTCCCCAGGCTGAACAGCCCCAGCTTTCTCAGCCTGTCTTTGTAGGGCAGGTGCTCCAGTCCTCTTGTCCATTTCATGGCCCTCCTCTGGAATGGCTTCAACAGTTCCATGTCCTTCTTATTTTGGGGACACTAGAACTGTACACAGTACTCCAGGTGGTGTCTCAAGAGCAGAATAGAAGGGGAGAATAACCTCCTTTCACCTGGCCACACTCCTTTAGATGCAGCCCAGGACACAGTTGGCTTTCTGGGGTGTGAGTGCACACTGTTGGCTCATGTTGAGTTTTTGACCAGTCATCACCCCCAAGTCCTTCTCTGCAGGGCTGCTCTCAATCACTTATCCTCCCAACTTGTAGGTGTGTCTGGGATTGCCATGACCCAGGTGTAGGACTTTGAATTTTGCTTTGTTGAACTTCATGAGGTTGGTCATCTCTCAAGCCTCTCAAGGTCCCTCTGGATGGCACATCCCTTCCCTCCAGTGTGTTGACTGCACCACACACTTCGGTGTCATTAGTGAGCTTGCTGAAGGTGCACGTGACCCCACTGTCCATGTTGCTGACAAAGATGTTGAACAGTCTCAGCCCCAGTACAGTCCCCTGAGGGACACCACTCATCACTGGTCTCCACATGGACAACTCTTTGCATGCAGCCATTCAGCCAGTTCTTTATCCACTGTGTGGTCCATGCATCAAATCCACGTCTCTCCCATTTAGAGACAAGGATGTCATGTGGGACAGTGTCAAATGCTTTGCATAAGTCCAGGTAGATGATGTCAATTGCTCTGACCCTATCCACCAATGGTGTAGCCCTTGGTCACAGAAGGTCACCAAATCTGTCAGTCATGATTTGCTCTTTGTAAATCCATGTTGGCATGGATTTACCGATCACCTCTTTGCTTTCCATGTACCTTAGCATAGTTTCCAGGAGAATCTAGTCCATGATCTTGCCTGGCACAGGAGCGAGACTGACTGGTCTGTAGTTTCCTGGCTTTTCCAGTTTCCCCTTTTTAAAAATGGGAGCCATATTTCCCTTTTTCCAGTCATGAGGACCTTCACCTGAGTGAGACAATGTTTTAAAAATTATGGATAGAGTCTTAGCAACTGCATCTGCACCTCCCTCAGTACCTTTGGGTGAATCTTATCAGGTCCCATGGACTTGTGCACATTCAGGTTCCTTAGGTGGTCTAGAACTTGATTCTCTCCTCCAGTGTGCTTAGGGTCTTCATTCTCCTGGTCCCTGCATTTGCCTTTCCCACCTTGGGCAGTGTGGCTAAAGCAGCTGTCATTGAACTCTGAGGCACAGAAGTTGTTGAGAATCTCAGTGTTCTCTTTGTCCCGGGTAGCCAGGTTTCCCGTTTCCTTCCTGAGAGCCCATATTATGCCTTGCCTTTCTTTTGTTTACAACATATGTATGGAAACCCTTTCTCCTATCTTTGATATCCCTGGCGAGACTCAATTCTAACTGATCCTTGACTCCCTAACCTTGTCCCTAGCCTCTCATACAATTTCCCAATATTCTTTGTAGGCCACCTATCCTTATTTTCACTTTCTGAAAGCTTCTTTTTTTCTCGCTGAATTTGCTCAGCAGCTCCTTGTCCACCCATGAAGGCCTCCATTTTTTGAGCAACTGCATTCTTGTCAGGTGCTTGGAGGAAGGGATCCTTGAATAACAGCCAGCATACTTGACCCCTCTGTCCTCTAGGGCTCTATCCCATGGGATTCTATGGTGTAAGTCCTTGAAGAGGGTAAAGTCTGCCCTCGTCAAGTCCAGAGCAATGAGCTTCCTGCATACCCTCCTCACTGCCCCAAGGATCTCAAACTCTACCGTCTCATGATTGCTGCAGTTGTGGCTGCCTGGGAGCTCTACATTCCCGTTCAGCTCCTACCTCTTGGTGAGAACAAGGTCCAGCATGACACCTCTCCTTGTTGGATCTTCAATCACTTGTATAAGGAAGTCATCATTGACACATTCAAGGAATTCCCAGGACTGCCTGGACCCTGCTGTGTTGTCCCTTAAACAGATACCAGGTTGGCTGAAATCCCCCATGAGGTCCAGGGCTTGAAAGTGTGAGGCCACTCCTATCAGTCTGTAGAAGGCTTCATACACACTATCCTCCTGATCAACGGGCCTGTAATGGATCCTCATTATACCATCTCCTGTCCCTACCTTTCCTTTAATCTTGATCAACAACCTCTTGGTTGGCTTCTTATCCTTCCCCAGGCAGAGATCCATACATTCCAGCCAGTCATTGACATAGAAGGCTATACCCTCTCCTTGTCATCCTAGCCTGTTTTTCCTAAAAAGCCTAAAACTTCCAATGATCCAGTCATAGGAGCTGTCACACTATGTCTCTATGATGTCAATGGTATCATACCCACACAGGCGTGCGTACAAGTTCCTCTTGTTTGTTCCCCATACTACACATTTGAGTACAGGCACCTGAGCTGGGTCCTGGATAAATCTGACTTGCTGGCTGGAGTATCTGGAATGCATTTGCATTGTTCTGGGCATTCATTACAGGTGTTGGCATCTAACTGCCAGAACAGGGATAGGTGCTCCCCTCCATCAACAATCTGGTTCAAAGCCTCCTTCACTGGTCTGGCATGTCCCCAGCAAAAGATATTTTCCCCCTTCTTTGTCAGATGGACTCCATGAGCCCCCAGTAAACCAGGCTTGCCAAAGCAATTCTCACAGTCTGAGTAACCAGAACCATGACTACATCTGTTGACTTGCCAGATTCAGCTGGCCTTTTCAATCCCCTCTCCTTTGACCTGGAAGATTGACAAAAAAACTACTCAAGCTCCAGTGCCCTTTACTACCTGTCCCAGGGCTCTGTAGTCCCTCTTAATGCTTCCCAGACTGTTACTGACTATACCATTGACACCCACAGGGAACACCAATAGTGGGTAATAATCAGTGGGCTTAATTAGGCTTGATAGCTTCTCAGTAACACCCCTGATCCAGGCTCCTGGAAGGCAACACGCCTACCTTGAAAGTGGGTCAGGCAGACAGGTAAGTGTCTCTGTGGCTCTTAAAGAGGAGCCACCAACTACTATCATCCACTGCCTTTTCTAAGTTGAACTTCTTGTAAATTTCTTAGCTCCAGCTGTTCTTCCTGTTCCTTTTGCCATTTGGTTGTTTTTTTTTTGGTTTGTTTTGTGAGGTTTTTTCCGCTACTTCCTAACTCCCTGTATTAATTCTCTTCTTCGCTTCCATGTGTGCTGGTAGGGAATTTTTTGCCTCTCCTCAGTGGGCTGTGGTTCCTCTCAGCCTCCCTGATATCTCTCAGCCTTTTAACTGCTTCCTGCAGCTCAACCACTTGTTGCTGGAGGTTCTCCACGAGGGCACACCTGATACAGTTCATTGTAGTACTACTCTTGCACTCCCTGATACTCCTTGACCTCTCCACTTCCTCTTTCAGCTCTGCCACCAGGCTGAGCAGTTGTCCACCTGTTCACATTTCAAACAGGTATAGTCTCTGCTGTTCTCCCGCATCAGTGACAAGCTCAGGTGCTCACTGCACCTGCTTGGACAGCTGCATGTTGATGTGTGAAATGCATCTGGGTCACTGCGTTGTTCCTGACATTGGCTTTTGACCACATGGAAACCACAGTTAGTCCTCTTCTAGTTGGGTGAGTGGTGACTCACTCCCTAAGTTTTCCTCAGCTGCCAGGTGGGGGACTGTGCCCCACCTTTCCAAACTGCCTGCACAAACTTGTGTGCAAACTGCCACACCACATTCTTCTCACACACCATATGTGTGAACTGGTGTGCAAACTGCTGCGCAACTGCCATGCAAACTGCCATGCCATGTCCTTCTGATGTACCATGTGCTGTTTACCTGCCCTGTTTGTCATGCTCCTGGTTGCTCACACTCCCTGGAGTTGTTCAAATCTCCTGTGGATGCTCTTGGTAAAGCCTCATCCTTGACAGATTTGTTCACAAGATCTTCCAGGTCCACAATGGGCTCTGGACTGCTCATCTGGTGCCCCTGAGATCAGGAAGCTGAGGTAAGCCCTGGACTTACCTCAGCTGCCACTGTTGCCACTGCTATTGCCTTGGATGACATAATAAAAGTTCTACATTGCAAGAATCTAGGAATCTAAGTGAGGTGTGTTGCAGTATTTATGTTAGATAAAATCACTGCACAGCCTAGTAAATTCTCCTCTCTGGATTTCCTACATTGTTGAGACAATGTGGGAGAATATTCCCTGCAATGTGTTGTTCTTTAGCTTTGAAAAAACACCTTCAAGGTCTGTCAGATGAGGACTTGTACCTTGTTACCTGGTGGTCATAGAATGGTTAAGGTTGGAAAGGACCTCCCAGGTCCCCTTGGCCACTGCCGCCCCCTCATCTAGGTCAACAAGAAACCAATATCACACTTAGGCAGCTTCTAAAGATCTCCAAGGACTGAAGTTCCACCTCTCTGAGAAACCTGTGCCTGGGCTATGTCATTCTCAGACTAAAAAATTGTTTCCTCAAGTTCATGATGACAGGCCAGTTCACCAGACTCTGTCCTGTAGGTCCATTTCTCAGTTGTGCTGGGCAGCCCAGGACACAGTACTCCTGATGGGGCCCACCTGTGCTGAGGATAGGGTGAGTATGAGCTTCCCCAGCCTCTCAGCAACACCCCTCCTAATGCAGACCAGGATATCATTAGCCTTGAGGGCTGAGTGCTGGTTTGTGTTCAGCTTGGCATCTGCCTGGACTCCCAGGCCTTTTTCTGCAGAGTTGCTTTCCAGAACCCAGTTCCTATCTTCTATCTGTGCCTGGAGTACCAATGCAGGGCTTTGCACTTCCTCTTTTTGAACTCTGTGAGACTTCCATCAGCCCATTTCTCAAGCCTCTCAAGGTGCCTCTGGATGGAAGCAAGATCTTCTGGTGTAGTAGCCACTCCTCTCAGCATTACGAAATTCAGGTAGAAATGCAAAAACTTAGTTCAGAGCTGATCTTGAGCAGGTCAGTGTTTGGTCTTATGCAGTTGCCTGAAGCTGTGGAACTCCCTTCCTAGTACTTCTTTAACTGACCTATTTTTATGGTTTGTGATAAATATACCTTGGATTCCCATGTGTTCAAAATTGAAGACTATCAGGCTGGTTCCTTCCTCTGCTGTATTTGAAGAAGATGAGAATGGGGTTCTTTTTGTTCATTTGTGGGTTTTTTTTCCTAGAGAATAGTAAAACATAAACAGAATTTTAAAATAGCATTTTAAAGCATCCAGAGAACAGACTAAGTAAAGAAGTGCTGTGGTCACTACCCTCTCCCCTCACATGAGACAGAAATGTGATAAACACATGCTTTTTTTTTTGTCTCTCTAGAAGAGGAAATAGTTCATTGTCATGTCAAACTGACAAAAGACATCTGGAGCAATAGTGCTCCAAGACATGACAGCCAGGGGTAAAGTATTTGGCTGTTTCCTGGAAGATATATTTATTCACTTTATATACAAATGGAGGCTTTATTAAGCTTTTTTGGTAACTACTAAATATTTTAGAGTTATAGTGGTTGAATTGCCCTGCGGTGGTTTTCCATAATGAAGTATCAGACATAAATTTGATCAACAGATGCGTAATACAACCATCAGTTATTTTATACGATTTTTTCTCTATATCCAAAATGAAAGCCTTATTTTTTCAATTTGCCTACACTAAGGCTATTTTATTATGTTTGATATTTTGCCTTGATAATTGCCATTACTGGAATGTATAACTTGAGTGTCTGTCTCATATCTCCAAATCTCCTTAGGTGGAAAATTTACCTTTAAATAAATACTTTTGAGGACAACAATTTCAGACAGAAATGCAAACACAAAATTTGCCCAAAGCAGCAGAGGTGAGACCAGACTCTGAGTGATTTCAAAGCTGCTGTGTGACTCGTCAGACTGGCTTCTTACCCTGACATACGAGAGCAACTCAGCTCTGCTGCATTCTCACCTGACTTTTCCTGTCAGTTTAGCAGCATCGTCTTCCTGTTCAGAGTATCTTCCAACCTAGCATGCCATTTTGATTTGCTCTGCTTATTCTCAGTCACTTAGAAAGTTGTTATTTTCATCTCTTTCATTCAGCTTTAAAAATCATAGCCTTTGCCGCCTAATTACTAGTTTATCCTCTCATCAAAATATTGAGTAATTTAGGTAACACTTTGGTTGAGATTAATCACTGAAGTGTAGCATAACAGTCACTGCTGTAACGGTCTTGCGTTATTGTAGGCAGCTGTAAGGAAGTTAGTCTGTGGTCTTCATTGGCAGTCAGCAATGTTAACTGACCAAATGAAGACACTGTTGTTTCTTCAAACCTAAATATAAATAATTATAACTACGGATATCTAGGCATCATCTGCAGTTAGGTATATAAAAAGGAAGGAGAAGCAGCAGATGAAAACAGAGGATTTCTCCAACATGTTGGGAATAGATAATCCATAAGGAAACATGAGATTGCACTATTTCAGAAAAAGTTTGGTAGCTATACAGTGTATCATAATATCATTCAAGTGAAACAAAAATATTTGTGGAAATGGAGTAAATGTTATCATACTATTTAGACTGTGTTGGGGAAGTAAAAAATGACTTGTTCTCAGAATAAAATGTTTTGTGTTTCTTCTGATAGTTTAGACAGATTATTTTTTCTTAGTTTTTCAAATCTGTATTATGATGCAGATTTGAAAATTCCTTAAGATTTCTGTGATAGCCTGAAATCGCTAAACTAAAATGTCTTTATTTGCAGATTATTTTTAGGTTTTTATTTTCCATTTCTAAGAAAATATAGTTAAATGTCTAAAACACAAACACACATGAAATAATACTTTCTTTATTACAATCCTAGTAAAAAGGCTTATCAGCAATATTTTAAGTCCATGTTATTGAACATTTCTGCAGCAGCTTCTTTCTTGTGAGGTAACATGTTTAGAAATAATATCACAGAAGAGAAGTTAAGTAGCGTGGCATGATAGTCATAGACTATTGTAGTTTCTTGTACTTTATTGGTCCATCTTGCCATGAATTAATGACTTTTGTAGAAGTGGAAAGATTTTGATATTTGTTGGATTTTTCATTGCTGTATTCCTAACATGTTTGCCTTACCCAACACCAACCAACCAAACCGATTTTTTCATGAGCCCTATGTAAGAAAAAGAAAGATGACATTGACTCCTCAGGCTGTGGTTTAGAAGTATGATTTCTGTCAATTCCCAACAAGTAAAAAAAAAAATTGGTTTTATGGATCAGATGCACTTTATAAATGGTATATAAGTTGTATTTCTTCTGCCTGTCACTGAACTACTTCAGAGAAAATTACATGGTTTTAATATGATTTGAGAATACTGAGTTTAAAAAGATGTATTTTTAACATATTCCAGCCTGTTAATTTCTAATGTACCAGGGAAGATCATCCTTGTACAAACGGCTCATTGGAGTTGAGCCTAAGGTTCATCCAGGGTTCAGATGCTTCATTACCACAAGGCAGGAAATGAGCAAGTTAGAATTTAGACCAATATTGCTCTGCAAATAGCAGGAGAATTTGCTGACTAACATCTGATCTCTGATTCATCACTTACAATTAACATTGTTGTTGTTCGAGACAGCTAGAAGCACTGTAAACACCAGCAGTAAACATTTAATTTATTTGCTAGATAGCCAGGACTGGGTGTTGAGGCAGGGGTAGAACTAGGTACAAATCAAAGATTGGATAGATAAGATAAAAGGCGGGTGGGGGGTAGAAAGAAGATTATAGAAATCACATAATAGTTGTGCCATTGCAGTGTTAATGTATTTTTAATTAACATATGACAGTTTTTTGTTATCTGATAGGGATTGAGACATCTTTGTGCCTCAGCATGAATATTCCTATGATTTCTTCTTCCAACTCACACTTTCAGTAGTACTTGTCTAGGTACTGTGCTTACAGATAAAACTTCCTGAATCAGCATCCTCACTTTTTTACTGGGTTCTAGCCAAGGTGACTTTACAGTCACTGGTGCTAGAACAGTTAGAGAGGAGGTAGAAGCATGAACCTTAAGGAACATGTAGCAAGCAAGAGATTCATGGTAGAAAAAAGCTTCATATAAGTCCAAGATATATTTAACCTAACTATTGTTTTCTTCATTGTCATGAAAAATGCTTCATCTGAACTGCACTATTAAGAGCTATTTACACAGTTATGCACAAGAATAATTCTATTTAGGAAATCACTTTTTTTTTTCCTGTAAGAATTCAAATGAATTCACAAACACCAGTAGTTTGAATATAAAGTATGACATTTTACCAAATAAAGGCAGGAGAAAGTGTATCCATTTCTTATTTCTATGGTATTTTTGTAGAGACCCTTCAAAAATTAATACTAGCTTGATAGAATTGTGCACTTATTAGTCTAAAATTAGTTCTAGACTGGCATTAAAAAGTTTTCCATCTCTTTAACTTAACTTGCTTTTATTCTGTGCCATAATGTGTTTCTGATTGTTCTGGTGTTCACAATGAATTCAGTGTTCAACACAGACTCCTAATGGTGTTTCAGTGACTGGAATTCAGTGGGTTAATGTGTAGGTAGAAGGATCCGCCATATTACACTTACCCATGGAATAACTATTACTATTTTCATGATCTGGAGTACTGAACTAGAATAAAATTAAATTTATACCAATAAAGTCACCTGTGCAAGGCGACAGTTATCTAGTATAGATAGAGCTAGGTTTCTAGCTCTATATAACTTATGTTTCAAATTTTAGAATGAAGTAGAAGGGATGTAGATAATGCAAAATAAGAAGAGTCTGATATTGGAAAGCTGTGACATATGAAAAGAACCTGAATGTTCTAGTGGCTCTTCATCTGAATGTCTCCCAATGGAAAGCTGTAATCAGATAGAAGAATATGATCCTGAAATATGCAAACAGAAATCTCAAATGTCATCTATCTTCCTTCTGTATTTGGCTGTAGTAGATAGTTTGTGAACATTCTGTCCTGTTTTAACATCAGTCTAAGAGGCTATCAATCAACAAATAAGAGACATCATAACTGTGATGGAATTGGAAAACACATTTCCTATAGAAATTCTGAGGAAGTTCTGCCTTTTATCTATGAAAAAATGGTTGAATAATGAATAATTGATTAGTGCATGTTAATAAGTATTTGATTATGATACAAAAATTTAGTAAAAGAGGCCTCTTCGTTCCATTAGACACTAAACCCAAGAGGTGTGAATTGTCTTGAAATCTACAGAGAAAAGAGCTGCTTTTGACTGTAAGACTAAGTAACATCTGGAAGATCCTGCTGGTGGTGTTAGAGTGTTGGTGTATCTTTGACAACCAAGATTAGACATTCTTGGTGGGGAGAACTGTTGTAGACTATCTATGTAACTATAAAATTATACTTTTGTATACTTGTCTTTCCACTCAAAACACCATTTCCTGTGGTGAAACCTTCAACTGAAGGGAAGCCATCCCAAAGTGAGTCAATGCATTTATGTATGTTGATCATTAATGATGTAGCTTAGAGAATTATGGTCCAAAGGAAGAAGTGGAAAAACTCATTTCCTCATTTACTAAAAAATCACATTCTAAATTAATTTTTATGGCATGGTTTAAGAACATATAACAAAGCTGTTTTTCAGTTTCTAGCTGTTTCCTATATACATGATTTCCTTAGTCAAATAGCAAAGTTTGTATCTAGCTGTTTGAAAGACAGGGTACAGTAAGAAGATATTCTTTCCTATGCAAACTCTAAGAACTATTTTAGTTATTAGGGTCTATTTTAGTAACTGGAAGAAAATACATACATGAAAGTGTTGAAAATGAGCAATACTGAACAAGAAATATGTTATTATTATTTTACTGCTGTTTTACACAACATCAGATATAAATAGGCATTGGGAAGCAAGAAGGAGCCACAAAATGCTGCCAAATTTATCTTACTAGAAGCCTTAGGTTTTAGTCACTGGCAATGACTGGCAGCAACACCTTACTTCTTCTCTCATCAGTATTTCAGTACTTCAAGAAACACTGTGCATTCTGGGAAGACACTAAGTGAAGCAAATTAATAAATAAATAGATAGAAATACTCAAACCTTATACAAAATGAATTAAGTACTCACCCGTTGTGAGAACTTAGAAAGCTGATTTATTCCCTTGTTAGGCAGAATTAACAGCAGTTATTATACTCAACATGGTAATTTAGAAGAGGAACATAAGTGTTGGCATTTCATCCCAGGGCCTCTATCATTACAATCCATGTCCTCTCCTAGATTAATTTCTAGAATTTTCAACAAATCTTCAGTATGCAAGCTGTAGCAAGTCTTGAGAGAATGAAAACATGTCCTGGACGTATGATTCAGACAGCTGAAGGTAAAAATCTCCAGTGGCATTTAAGATATTCTACTATTTTGTAGAGATTAGTCTCATTTATCCTGCCCTCTTAAGAATGCAAATACCAATCTCAGAAAGAAAACTGCTGTATTGAGACCTTTGAAAGCAGTCTCTACTGGCATTTCAATACAAGTGTCACATATGCAGTTCCTACATCTAAATTATCTGATATCTGGTACATATTTTTTCTAAATGTCTGTGTGATATGTGACCACCCATATGCTTCTTGGTTTAGTTCTGGCACAATTGCAGCTACTTAGCTGGGCATCTTCAAAATCACATCTCTGCCTCAATGATAAAGCTTGTTCCTTGTTGTCTTCAGAGATTACATCATCTAATTTCTTTGCTACTCCAGGAATTTCTTGCACATTTTTCCTTGCTGTTGTTCATTACTGAGTCTGAGAGTGGAAGAAGGGAGCTTGGAAGGGGCTCTGGATGAGAAGGTGATTTTGGACAACAAGGACCTGTAGAGTCACAGCCCGGCTGGGCAGCCCCTTATAACCCTGAGGAGAGGTTGCTGCAGGCCAGAGGTGTTTCAGATGACAGCTTAAGGAGAAAAACACTAAGAAATTTATGTTCTGTGCTAAGTGCCTATAAGATGATGTCATAGTCAGTTTATTCACTGAAAAACAGAGGTGGTAAAATGGCCTTATTAATGAGTTATTAAAGGAGGCTAAAGTGATAAAAAATACATAGCTGGTATATGTACTCCCTCAAAATTCCAGGGAGTGAAGATGAGAGAAAAATTAATGAGGGGGAAAAACTGCCTGCTGTTAGGACAGACTGTTCTCAATACCTGGTGAGGTTTTGGCAGAGAAGGAACCTGTCTGCATGCAGCCCTTACACTCAGGGGAGATCTTATCAATGTTTATAAATACCTGTAGGGAGGGTGCAAAGGCAGCGGAGTCAGGCTCTTTCCAGTGGTGCCCAGTGACAGGACAACAGGCAACATTCAGAAGCCATCCGGACGTGGTCCTGGGCAACCTGCTCAGGGTGGCCCTCCTTGAGCATGGAGGTGGACAAAATTGTCTCCAGGGGTCCCTTCCAGCCTCAGCCATTTTGTGATTGTCTGTAAAGGCAAAAGATGCTTACTCTCCCAGGAAACAATATCAGTGACGCTGGTGAATGAAAGGAGTCACAGACCCTATTTTTTTTTTAAAATTTAAAGCATGTCTGGCGGCCCCAGAAACTCCACAGAGGCCAAGTTACAGGGCAGTAGGAAAGAAGGGCTTCCTGTGTTTTATGCTGGTTTCTGAATCCCAAAGAATAGATTCAAACTCATAGTAGGACAGGGCTTCTCCCTAATAAGTCTGCCAGATGTTCAGCAAGGCAGGCTGTGATAGGCATGTCGTCTTGTGTGAGAATAGCACAAAGGAGCTGAAAAAATGGGCATTTTCCTAGAGAGACACCAGCCAACAGAAGAGATGGTGATGGATGAAGTGGTACTGGTTTCAGTCATGAATGTTCCCTGCCTGAGATAGCCAGCCAAACCTGCTTTCTTGGCAGTATTGATCTAGCATAGTCTGACTCGAGTTATGAGCTTAAAATGTTGCTTAGATTTCATAAACCTGCCCATCCTGCTGCTGCAAATGAGTTCATTTTCTGGCAACTATAATTATGCAGCACACAGGAAACAAAAATATCAGCAGTGTTATTTCTCTTTTAGCTAAGGTAGTGGGAAGAGTCCAGATCCTTTAAGGCAGCTATTGCAGTGTAAGAAAACACTTCCTGTTCCAAGAGTAGGTAGGTACATTTCAGTCCAGACTGTCCACCTCATGGCTTCCCCAAGCTGCTACCTAGAAGCTCCTTTTTGGTCTTCACTGTGCTGAGAATAAGTTGGATTATTTGATTTTTAGTGATTGCCCTCACACTACCTGTACTGCAGCCATCTGCTTGCAACTCATCCTCCTCAAATACTGTCCTACATTGGGATTGCACTTTCCTCCTGGCAATTTCTTATTTATCTCTGTGGAGGAGGAAGAGATGTCTCTATAATGCTTAGAGGGCTTTCCTTCAAATGTTTGTATTCCTGCAGCTGTCTGCTCATGTTGTTGAAGTGCCACAGGAAAGCTGTGCCTGCCTGTCTGGCAGGTCTGTGATGGCCACAAGGCTTCTTTCCAACATGTGCTCTGACTTTGGATTCAGACTAACAGCCAGATGTGCAGCAGAGCTCTGAATGAGTACATGCAAATATGAGTGGGTCTGTTTAGTAAATAACTACCATATCATGCTTAAACAGCTCAGGAAGGCAAATGGGACAGAATTAGACAGGTTCAAAGAGTAAAAAAGAAATTAAGATATCTATTCATAATTTGACAGCTTTGACACTAGTGGTTTAATAATAACAGCAGAAAGCCAGGGAAGGACCTAGAAGCAGCAGAAAAGGTTTCACAGGATGCAGCAGGGATGGAAATATCAGGAAGCCCAAAGCAGATCTCATGCACATAGTGCTGAACAGAGAGTAGTTTTCAAACCCCTATAATGGGGAAGTTTAGCTGCAGAGGGAAAAGGTTTACTGCAATACTCAAGTAGAAAACATTCAGTACCAGAGAACCCAAGTTGAAATAATTATCACATGACTTCAAAAAATTGACAAAAAAGCTTAGCAGTTATGTCCTGCATGACTGAATGATCCTTTTCAAAGGCTGAGCAGATTTTTTTCTGAATTCACTTGATGGGGATTTTTTAACCAGTTTCCCTTGCAGAGTTTGGGGATGCTTTTATCGCCTCAGAAGAGTCTACTTTTTGTTTGAAAATTATTGCACTCAAGAACCGACATCCTAAGTAATGTAGTTTGGTCATAAGAATAATGGTTTGCCATATAAGATGGGAAGACATGGTGAAACATTCATTTGCAGGCTGAGATAAGGAAAAGTTACTGAAAGTTTGCTCTGATGTAACTAAAATTCTTGAAATATTATCAAAAACCAGAGAGTAATTGAAGAAGATGAAACCACATGATTTTATGGATCTTGGTTATAGAATAACCATATGGATGTTATAAAAACCAATAGCCAATGTATAATTCTAGACACCAACCCTAGTAAGTCAGCGTGGCTCATACCTCTACATTACACAGAATGAGAGGTCAGCACTGCAAAGAACTATCCTGGAACTTCTGCTTCCAAGTGCCAGAAAGCCAAGCTTCTAAAAGGGTGTATGGATAATTTGTGTTACTTAGTTACTGGCCAAAGACTAGTACATACAAAAGTCCAAGACTAGAGACTCATTCCTTCTTTCTGCCACAAACTGCATGTGGAAAAGTAACTTTCCTTACAAAACAGCCAACCAGAATTCTCTGCAGCTATGTTTGGATGATAGATGTCCTTGTTTTTCCCATGACTTGGTACCCTTCACAATCCCATCTTCTCCCTGATATCATTAATGGCTGGGTTCAGACTTGTCTTGCTTTTCCTGGAGTAATTTCAAGAAGTAATCTTGTTTTATATTATTCCTTCCTGGCCTATTTCTTCTGCATTGTAAACTCTTCTGTTAGTTTAATTAAACTTGCTTGGGGGTAATGATTTTTGTTTTTAAACATGGCATGCTGAATCTGTGGTTTTTCCTAGGCTGTTGCTGATTTATTAAAAAAACCGCCTGGGTTTTCAGGGAGTTTCTGTTTTTGTAGAACATTTTAAAAATGAGTAATCATGGGCACCTGAAATCCAAATACATATATCTAACTTTCAAAAAACCATTTCTGAAGGTCTCTGCCACAATTATCTCACAATGAACTAATTTAAAATCAATTGATTTTTTTTTTTAAAAAGAGCCTCCCAAACCCTCCCCTGTCAGAAAAACCAAATCAAATAAAAGCCACTTTCCCTAATAAAGCAAGTACAAACACCACCAAAATGCTTAGTTTATGTATCTGAAAGTGTTATGAGGTTTGTGGTTCTGAAAGATGTTGATGTACTGTGCAATGATGTCCATGCATGGGCCACCAGGCCTCAGGGCACTGCTAGATTGTTAGGTTTTTCTTTCATAGCATAGAGGCGAAGCGTGTAATTAGAAGTTAGATGGAACTGAGAGAGGCAGCATGGCAAACAATCCAGGTGATCATGCTATGCATGATCCTTTCCCTTTTGCAAAACAGCAGTTTGAAACAACCATTGTTTTGAGGATTCAGGAGCTGTTGCTTCTTCCAGATGCCTCTTGTGGAATGCTGCTGCTTCCAGTCCTGCCTTGCGGCACTCAGAAACTGATGTACTGTAGTGAATAGTATTTTCCTCTTGTTGCCTGACTAAACATACTTGTGGTGCAAGTATCTGGATATTCTTCTCACTTCCAGTCTGAAAAAAGAGCATTAAGGAAAGAGCAGCAGTTGCAGAATATATGCATTATTGTAGGAGTGGAAAGTAAACAAAATTTATGTGGCTACTTCCATCTATAAATATAATTTCAGGAAAATACATAAAGGTTTAAACTTTATACTTGCATAGCAGTTATAAAACCTAACTCAGCAAAGAGGACAGTTGCGGAGGAGAAGAGGATTTCACAAATGCTACCAGAAAACAGAATTACCTCACTGGATGCCATGTTCAGTAAACCTTGGTAGCATGTTGTTTTCAGCTGTTTTTCCCTTGGGCTCACCTCCAAACTCCTTGGGACTGACATCAAAGTGGAAATCTTGAATATCAGTGCCCTCCTGTAACTTGTACAAAGCAGCACGTCCAAACAGCTCCACTGCAGGCTGCTACCTTCCTACCAGAGGGTATTTCCTCAGCTTTGTGTCTTAGGTATCCTGTCTCTCTGGATACTTCTGAGTCCTGTACATTATAGAAGAGTTTTCTACAGTGTGAGGAGGATTATTAAGCTGAAGTTAGCAGGTACCTGGCCTGGTCCACAGTTGGGAACCAACTGCGCAACCACTGATTCCTTTCCTTTCCCTGTGAATGACTTCCTTTAAGACTACTGTCTCCATTCAAATCAGATCATTTTACTGGCAATGCTATATCCACTGTTTGTGCTGTGATGCTGGAAACTGTGTATATACAGTAGCATGTGTGGATATGTCAAATGTGCCACCACTGAGCAGAAGCTCTTTTGTAAGCTAGTGGCCATAGTGCTAAAGCAGCCTTGACTTCAGTGTTTGGACCGGCAGCTAGAGATACTGTAGTAGAGGGAACCCCCTAAGAAACCAGATCATGTGGACACAGATTCTAGTAAAATGCCATATGGGGTAATTTTTTCAAGCTATACCCAACCTAAAGAAATATGATGTGCCAACAAATTCAAACTTAAGAAAGCTGTGTGTTCTTCAAACTCATATGGCCAGGGCTCAAGCCCTCATGTATCAAGTCAATAAATGTAAGAGCAATGGCCAAATTCAGATGTGTGACATGAAATAAATGTCAAGATATTTTATAGGGAAACAAATTTAAGGTAGCTTCTGACTCTGCATACCTGTTCTGTTATTAACAATGTGTCCTAGTGCAATGGTTTGACTGTGGTCTGGGACTGATGTAATGAGTGGGTATTGCAGTGTGGCAATGTTACTGAAGTGTTCAGAAGAACAAAGGGAGGTCTAGGTCTGTGTGTGTGTGTAAAGTGCTGATACATTTTCGCTCTATTGTTCCTGCATTTGTAGCTCTACCTGTATTTCTTTATGTTTACTGGGCATAGATTTTGTTTATAGCATTACTTGTTCCAGGTTCATTTTGGCTAGAAAAAAGAAATGGAAAGATAAGACACCATTTAATTCTCTGTTACACACTGGAGATCATAAACTACCTCTCAACAGTCACTGTGTCAAATGCAACACTTTTTTTTCTTTCTGTTGTCTGCACAAAAATTGCAGACACCTCACTGAGGTGACACAGACAGCAAGTATTTTATTTCCTCTTCTGCAGAAAAGTCCCAGTCTGCTCAGGGCTTTGCT
This sequence comes from Acanthisitta chloris, assembly GCF_000695815.1. Classification (NCBI taxonomy): domain Eukaryota; kingdom Metazoa; phylum Chordata; class Aves; order Passeriformes; family Acanthisittidae; genus Acanthisitta; species Acanthisitta chloris. Next base: position 66,772 of record NW_008665208.1, on the reverse strand, counting down.
TAGTCCCCATCTTGTTTTGAGTGGGGTTGCTGTGCAGCCTGTGACTTACCAGCCTGCACTAACACACAAGGTAATCCTGTCCCAGCACAGAGCTGTACACCTTTTAATTTCACAAGGATTTGTGCAACCTAAACATGTTATGGTCTGTTTATATTGATGCTTTGCTGTATTAAGCCAGTTTATTGTGAGGGAGGAGGAAAAAATCTTACTTCTACTTGACTTAGCATGATGCAGCAACAGGAAATAGAAGCAACACAGATGAGTGACTACATTTGCTTTTTACAGTGATGGTATTATGATTATATGAATGCTGTTCCTTTACAGAAGAGGACTTAATGCCATTGAGTTCAGTCAAACAATGTATTCTTAAAATGAGGAAAGATTTTCAGTAATGGTCATATGTGAAATTCTATGAGTACAAAATCACAGTTAGAAGAGTGAAAACTTCTCTTTTTTAATTTTTGATAATGCCACGTTACCTTGCTCTGAAAGCATAGATGATGGATACTTGATGTGATAGATAACAAAAGTTTAAAACAGTTAAGATATCATACCAGTTGGTTAATTCTGAATAATTTTATCTTGACAAACATATATTTGTAGTGATCTTGCTCAGTGTAAACAACATATGGATTTCCCCACAGCAATGTGTTTATCTTGGTAAAATTAAAGGTTAGGATGATCCTGAAAGACCTAATTGCCTTTCATCTGTAATATGCATTTTGCTGTTAATGATCTAAGATGCATACTCATTGTCTCCGGCTAAGGAACTAGATTGTACTTTATGGCAAATATTTACAGAGAGATGCATTTGAAAGCCTGCTATATAATTAAGAGGATAAAACATCCTGTGCTCTACCTAATCTGTATCTGGCACTCCCTGGGTGTTTAAGCATACCTTTGGCATATCTTTTTAACCACTAGTTTATAAAAACAGGCTGGGAATGGGTCCAGTTTCCAATTCAAAATAAATCTGCTTGAATATAAATTACCTAAACTTAGCCTCAGTGACCAAGCCACAAGGATTTGCTCTAGTAGTCTGAAATAACAGTCTTGGTGGAAAGGTTTGTCAATCTCCTGACCTCACCACTGTGTGTCCCCTTCTTAACAGACCAGGTTCCTGGTGGTGAATCCCCTCTGCAATCACTCACAAAGTGTCCCTTTTGTAGACAGTTCCTTTTACGCGAGCACTGGAGTGAGCTCTGCCCAATCTCTGCACTCAGTGTGGAGACCAGAATACTTGTGTGCTGAGGAAACAGAAGAAAACGTGATTGTACAGATGGACAGTGATTTAGTTGTTCCACATAGAGGGTCCGTGGCATCTGTTGTATCTAGTATTTCTCTAGGAATCTGGAATGGCTGAGAAATCATTTTTCATCTGTATTGTTGTGTTATTCAGACCATGAGCTGAAAATGAAGCATGTGCTCAACTCTGGTAGATATTCCAAAATAACAGAATGAAAAAATCCAAATAATTCCCACTGTGCTTGTGTAGTGATGCTGACATGGAAGTCTATTATTCATTGTGGTTGAAATGTAATTATTTTACTTCTGATCAATGAAAGAGGAAGAACTGTAATGTTGTGTAGAGCCATAGAATTGCATTGTCTTGTGCCATGATACTATCTTGGCAGAGGTTAGAGTGTAGACAAAAACTTTTCTGAACTTTGATACCGTAGATTTATTTTTTTTTGTGGAATACAGAACAGGAATGTTTTTATAGTCTTATGCAAGAAAAAAAATCAAATTGTATATGAACCCTAAAAGATACCCTAGCGAGATTCATACCTGACCTTAAACTGGGATATGTCACAATGTTGTAACCTCTTTCCTTCCACACAAAGAAGTTTACCATTCAGTTCTGTAACTCCACAGTTGTTTTATTCCAGTTAACCAGAATTCTTTCAGGACTTCCTGCTGTCAGGCAAAACTCCTGGCATACAGTAAAAAGCTAAGGAGTCAGTGAAGAATGATGCCCAGAAACCAGTCATCCTGGAATAAGTCTGGCACAGAAAAGGAGAGCTGTGAAAGAAATGGTGGAAGCAAGCAGATTGCTTCTATAAACTTCACTGATGGCAATAAATACATGAAGGGGAAGACTGAGGAAAGGAGGATTTGTCACGAGATGGACAAAAGTTGAAGGAGAGCAGAATGCACAGCAAAGAAAAAGAAGTGCTAGCACCACATGTCTTGAAAATACTTCAATGAAGAAAGAGATATGCATATCAATTTGAAATAGAAAGTTGGATTAAGTCAATACAAAATAAAACATTTACTAATTCAGGGAGATGAAAGAAGAAAGGAAAGCATTTGAATTAACTGAAAAAATACATTAACTCTGAAAATGCACCAAAGACAGGATAATGAAGTGAAAATGTTACTATTGCTGCAAAATCAGCCCTGAATAGTGCTGACCAGAAAAGTCAGAAAGATAGAAACCGTGGGATAGTTTTGGAGAGAAAAAACTCCTACAACAGATTAGACATGTTCTCCAGCAAGTCTGTTTGCAGCCATATTCTTGCTTTTCACTGATAACCTCATCATTAAAGCAATCCATTTAAACTGCTTCAGGTGATTATGGTAGGCTAGAGCAGCAAGCTAGGGAGAAATAGCTTGGATCATGAAAAGTTTCATGGAAAGAAACAAAAATAAATCTGTACCAAATTATCATGATTTCAGGAGAATCTACTTTGCAATGACTATACTTAGGACTTTGAAGATGTGAATGCAAAAGTTGAGTGCAATTTCTTGAAGACAAAAGCACAACTATCCAGAGCATGTATCCCAAGCAAGGGAATTACTTGAAAGTAAATGCTCCCAATCCAGATGAATGAAGATCCACCTCAAAAGCTCTACCTCCTTACATTAAACAATGATCTTATAAGCAATGTACAAACAAGTGAGGTTATGTTAATTTGGAGAAGGGTTGCAGGTAATGTGGTTGTACATCATTTGGACCAGAGAGAACAGATCTAGACCACAGCTACCCAATTTAGAACACAGGCAAACAAACTTGCATTGGTCTCTGTTTGTGTAGTTACACATATCCTGCAATGGAAACAACTAATATTCTAATATTAGCTCATCCTGATTCTTTACAAAAGTGCATTTGACTGCAGCCCTGGCATAATACTTTAAAACAGCAGAGCACTTTGGTGGGAACTGCTGTGACTTCCCAAGTGGCAGCCTCCATTATACATGGAGTTTTGACTGATATTCCAGTGCTGTTCCTATTAATAATGCATTTTACTGACTATATGTGCTTTCTGTTTGGAGTTTGTTTTGTGTTCTCTGGTAACTGCAGCCTGTGCTTTGGCAAACTTGTGCACAAGAAACTACAAATTTTATTCCTTTTGAGTAGGCTTATTCAGATAAACATGTGGCTTTTAAAAGAATATAGCAAGCAATCTAGTTTCTCTCTTCGGTTTTGCAAAACAAGATGCGTGCTTGTGTAATAACATATCCAGAAAGGAACTTTGCTGTGTTTTCTAAATTTGCTTTTTAATGATGGAAAAGACCATTTGTTATGTAACAGCTAGACATGCTTGTCAGCAACATTATAAAAAACA
>NW_008665208.1:54969-63190 GCF_000695815.1 Acanthisitta chloris | reverse complement strand
GAGTGACAGATGTATCCCTGATGTTAGCTGACTGTAAACAATTTAGGAAGAATTTGACCCTTAGTTGCACATGGGATAAATTCCCTGTCTTCTCAGCTTGCTTTCCCCACTAAGTAGCACTGAGGGCCTCTCTATAACTCAGCAGAGATGTATGAGGTAGTGGAAAAGGCCCAAGCTGGGAATGGGAAGCAGTTTGGAGACATGATATGGCACCACCACTGAGCTGATTATGGCAGGTGGGAAATGGAGACAAGTGGCTCACCTGCAACCTTGTTTTGACATAAGTTTTGTATTGCTCCTGATTGGACCCTTTACAGTCCTTTCACAGCCTTGAAGCTTGCTCTTAGTGTCACTACGTACTATCATGCTGTCTAAGCCTGCCTGGTGCCATCTGCAGTTCTTCATGACATAGAGATCACTCTTAGGATTGTAAAAGTGTTTTTGAAGGTTTAAAGCCTGACATTTTAAGAGTAGGTACTTACACTGGTGCAATGCCAGGTTATGCTTGCCCAGAATAAAAAGCTCCAGCACATAAACTAAGGAAAGAGATACCATGTTTCCCCTTCCTGACTTTCTATGGAGTGTTTCAAGGTGCTTTTGGATCCCCACAACTTGCAGATTTCCAGTTTTGCTGTTTCTAGTCACTTATTGTTCACTCTCTCATTGGCTTTGTATATAGCAAATACAATCAGACAGGTTTCTGGCAGGGAGTCATCTGATTTCAGTCTGAAAAGTATGGCCTAACCCATGTCAGAATATTTTCATTTATTCCTTCTAGTTTTTGGTGGTAAAGGGGCAGATTTAGGCAGAAGAAAGGTATTTTAAAAATAAACAGTAGTATGAGATCTCACGAGAAATCATGTGAGCTGTATATGGCTCCAGCTCTATCTAGACCCAAGAGAGAGTCCTCTCTGGGCTTTTAATACTGGTGAGGTTTTATTTGAAGCAATATTTTTTGCACTTTCCACACTCTGTATTGACTTTAAAAGTAAAAATAAGAAGTATACCAGCATCAACATTAACACTCATTTAATTTATACTGTGAAAAAAGGAAGCTTGAAGCCCTGTGGTGAGCCAGGAAACCACATTTCTTTACACTGGATTGTAATAAAACTTGCAAGGTGCTTTTCTTCCAGCAGTGGCTTTTATGATCTTATTGCATGGTGTGACCTGCCCAGGTAAGAAAGTGAAATACATCAGAAAATTTTGCCTTAGTCCCATGTCCTGGCATAAAAGCCTGTTAAGGATTGATCTGGAGGAGATGTTTAGCGCTAACTGAGAGCCTTGTAAGTGATTTTTGGCAGAAGCTCAGACGTATTTTGTAAATTATATTTGTAAATTATAAAGAGTAAATTGTATTATGGGCGGTATTTGAAGAATGTTTATTCTAAGTCAGCAGATATATAATTACCAAAGATGTCACAATGTGGTGGTTTTGGTGGGTGTCTCTTCTCCTCTTCAAGAATTTATATTGACAAACCATCCAAGCTCTGTTTCTTCTGCAAATCAGCTCCTCTGAGCAGATGAAAGCAGTGAGTATGTGCACAGATAGGTAAAGGGAGAGGGGTGGATTGTGCACAACTATTCTCTAACATTTATCATCTCCTAATTTAAATCTATTCCCAGCTTCACCTAGCAGTCTTGCTATGCCAGACATTCCCATTATATCAGTCCTACACCTATGATCACCTTTGGTTGCCAATAGTGTGACATTAGAGTAAATCTGGTTTAAGAGAGAAGCTTGATAATCCCACTGATAATGGTCTTCAGCACAGTTCTGAAAAGGAAACAAAATTCAGTAGGTCCTATAGATGCCAAATAAGTTTCAGTTTGTCTCTTTTGGAATGGGAGACTGCAGAGTTCCAGCACTCAGGCACTGAGAGCTCTGGGTGTCTTGGAGACAAAGATGTCCCTTGGCTGAGCGGCAGGTGGGCAGGCTGACAGAGGTGATCCACAGACCTGGCAGCCTGCTTGCTCCACCACTTCTAATGGTACTCTGTATTTTCATGTTTCCAAAGAAATATGATGCATTTGGAAACATACTACCAACTCTACCTTTGTATTTGGCCAGAATTTAGATTTTAAAAAACATAATTTCCATTTTTGTGGCTGAAGAAGAATGAAGACACTGGTTTGCTAAGACTTATTGCCATACTGACTTGGGCAGATAATTCATAGTAATACTTGTGATATACCAAATTAGGATATTTGGTGCTATTAGAGGCATAATCTTTTCCCAGGCTTAAGATAAAACTGCTCTTTCTGTAGTTTCAGCATTTTCTGTTTGCTGTTGTTGTGGGTTACTGCAATGTTAAAAAGACTCCTTATGAAATGCACAGATGACATGACAACATTGAGAGAGATAATACAGACAGAGCTCTCAAACTGTCAGAGAAATAGATGTACTATTGAAACAGATAAACTTAGTGAAACCATATTGTTTACAATGCAGGAAAGTGGCATGAGGGAGGAGAAAAGAAAAACAGAAATACTGAGTGTAGTTCCTGATGGAAGGAAATTGATATGAAAATAAAGTCATGTACAATTAACAACCAGCTTGAACATCTGCACAGATATATTTAATCTAGCAAGAAGGATATGTACTGGTATTTATGTCACAGAAGCACATTCTGCAGTGATACGCATAATAGAAAAAGATGTTCTAAACTTGACACACATCATATGCAGCTCTGATTGAACATAACTGAGTAAAATTGTACCTACTAGTGTGGAGGCACATCAGAGCTGAGACTTACTGTACTAGAGACACCATGCAGATAATTATACAAAATTGCTTTCACATTGAAAGAATTCATCATGTTGAAATTGGTTTTTTGAGGTGAAGTTTTTAACTTAAATTTCGGTAAAAATGTGTGCTATGTCTGTGTTTCTGTCCATTACAGGCCTTCAAAGCAACCAGGAGCAGGCAGAGTTTTGTCTTTCATTTGTAAACAACCCAAGTATCCCCTGGACAGCCTGGCAAGTGTGGCTGGCAGTGTAAAGGCCACCAGGCACTGGCTGCAGATGGTGTGTCTGGCTGCACATGTATCTGCTCCACTGTACCCATCCTTTGCATAATCAGGGCGAATGATCCTTTCAGATTATGACCTTTTCGGCTGCCTAACGTCTGATGGATTGCTGCCTTCCTAGTTCTCCACTTAAAGAACCTGCTGTGAGCAGGAATTCTAGCTAAACCTCCTGAGATACTTGGTAATTTTATGATAAAATGCACTGTGTTTCAGAAGATGATGAAATATTCAAAGGGTGCTTAAAAATCTCTGAAAACTCTTATATCTCTGAAGGCATCTCTGGTCAAAACTGCTGTACCTGGTGCCCATCACTAAGTAGACCAGTAATTACAACATTAATTTAGGTTGCAGGTGACTGAAGTTCAATCTGCTTTTTTATCTCGTATAGAAACTACAGCCATGATACTTCTAGGAGTTATGAGATTGTAAGGGCATTTTCTGTATTCTTTTTTGCATTTGAATTATCAAGAATCTCTTCATATGGGAGTCTTGCTACCCAGTATTGCAGGAAAATTTACCTTTGGCATGTTGAACCATTCTGTCTTTCAGTTAGTAAACAGTTGGCATACTTTGGGATGTTCCTCAGAAATCTAGCACGTGGGATGCCTTCATTCTTTGTGAGTCAGCCGATGGCCCGCATGGCTAGGTAACTGTCCAAAAGAACTGTTGCCTCCTTTGGCTGGATGACCTCCTGTCGTGATAATCTTCCAAAGGTTGTCTTTTCACCATGGAGAAGAAAAAATGACACAGGAGATATATGATGGAAATATTTTCCAAGTCAGGAGGATAAATTTACATCAACCTCAAAGTAAAATAGGCTCTTGTACTACAGAAATGGCAAATTTTGTTTTCTAGAAATAGAATAATTTGCTACAAAATTCGTGGCCATTTTTATAAAACAGTGTGTTGCTGCAAATCTCCTTCTGTATTTGCAACATACCTTTTTTTTTTTAACTTTCCATTAGATTAAAATTAATTAGTTAATAATAAGCAGCAAAAAGAACCTATGATCCTTTGCTGAAGTAGCAAAAATAATTTACCCTTGATTTTGGCATTTTATGTCAGACAGTATCATAGATTATAGACACAAATAATTTAAAGAATCAGAGGCCTTGACAGCAATTAGGCATAGAAATTACTAAAGAGTTTGGGTTTTTTAAAAAAACCTCCTTAATTGCTCCACAAAAAGTTCCCTTTACCCAAAGGCTGAGGAGCATCGAGTAACTCCCTGCAGGTGTCACATGGAAGACCAAGCAGTAGGTACTAATTATAAGAAGAAAGAGTAGAGGATTAGAGCACATTGAGTTGAGGAGGCATGCAAGACCTCTGATACAGAACATACAAGACGGCCAGTAGAGCAGAAAAAGTCTAAACTAAGAGAAACTACTTAAACCAAACATTTCCCTACGGTAAGTGAGTAATAGCATGATCTATTTCATTGACTTTACTGAGGGGTAGTATCTTTTCTCTGGCAAGGCAAATATTGTCACATTTGTTTTTCAGTACAACCTTAATGATGAATCCACTTCTGATCCATTTTTTTGGCCTGATAATCTGCATTTTTTTATGTTATTGTGCATTTCTGGAGGGACATAAACTGTTGTGCTTGCTCGTCCCTGCTCTTTTTAATGAAGTCTATGAGACTGAATAAAACACCTATGAGAAACTTTATTCTACTATCCACTTCCAGTACCCCACTGGCAGTAAATTAAGATAATGAAGTTCTATACAAATTGTTCAGTAATGCATGCTTATGCAATTGCTAAGGGAAGGACATGCAGAAAACACACATGGAAAGAATAAACGCAACAAGAGTATTCAGCTGAAGTCAACAGATCATCAGCAGATAATTAACCACGGATGATATATGCTTGCATATTAAATTCAGCACTGTTGTAAATGGATCCTAATATGACTAAGGTTAATAGGAGATGCTGTCATAAAAAGGTGGATTTTGCCCATCTGTTTTCCAAAGAAGAAGAGCAAATAAACCAATCAGTAGGTCAATTGCTCAGATCACTGATTCACTGTTTGCCTGCACGTGCACAATCTATTAGTCTATCAGTCTCAAGTTTAGCTGATGAAAGATGTGTAGAAAAGTGGTAGAAAGGAAGCAATGAAGCATTGCCACTAATTGTATTTAGCAAAACAGATGCCCTAGAGAGAAAAATAACTCCCCATGAACAACTTTGTCACTTGAAGTAGATTATTTTTAAAGGTTATGCAGTATACAATTAAGTTTGTCTGCATCAGACCCAAAGGAGCCCTGATTGTCATGTACCTTTGTTGCAGACCAAGGCAAGGCAGATCAATGAGGAACTTGCCATCCCTTGATTCACTACAATGCTCCCTTCCATGTTAGAGGACTGTTTTAAATTAACAGCAACTTGTCTCAATCTTGTCCATATTATCTACTGGATATGTTCTCCTGTGGATGATGTGCTCCAAACCTTTCCTGAGCATTTTCTTGATAAGTGCTCATTGGCATTGGCCAAAATTAACACTATGATAACCAGTAGGATGGATTATACAGCACTGTTAATTTTTTTATTGGTTCTCCTTGTTTATCAGTATATACCTAGTGTTGTGTTTGGGGCATCTGCCCTGGAACTTTCTAACCATGCAAAAGGACAGACTACAAAAATATCTTATTATTCTTGTCATTTTTTCTCACACACTTTCTCCTGTATCCTGTGATATGGGGTGACAGGGGGCCTATTGTAATCTCCATGAGTTTGGATACCAGTGTTTTTGAAAAGAATGGGAAAGTGTACATCTGTCCTCTAGAATACCTGGAAGGTGATGAAGGATCCAGTGAAATAAAGACTTTAACTTTGCTGCCACACTTGAACACAGCTTAAATAGCAAAATTAAATACAGTTAAATAAGCAAGAAGCTGAGCCTGCCTTATCAGTAATTTTGAAACTTTCAGACTCTGAGGCTGAGAGTAAAGGTGTTTCTAAATATAATAAAAGAAAAGCCCTACAAGTCCATCTGCAGATATTGATATTAAAATTTTTGGTTTTTCTTAACTCTCTCTCTCCTTAACTCTCAGTTTTACTTCTTCAGTAGGGGATCCTAGTCTGAAGTCCCATTATGATGTTCATTAAACAAGAGGGCAAGGACCATTTTATCCTCATTATTATTCCATGTAAGGCATTCTCTTTTTTACATGGTAGATAGCTCTCAAGTAATTGTAAGGGATCAGTAGGGAGTGGCCTTTAAAGGTCATTTTAAGCAGTGTAAAGTAATTAAATGAATTACTCAGAAACATGTTTTAAGATCTTATTAACCACATTTATATCTGTCACATGAAAGTTTACTCAGATATCAATACAAAACATGCTGGAGTAAGGTCAAAGTCTTTTTAGAAGTGCATACAGAAGGATATTTTATTTATTTTTACATGACATCAGGGAAAGAACTTATCTCAGAGTTATTCTAGCTTAATCTATATGGACAAAAACATTCTACACTTTAGTTATAGGTAAAAAATGAGCAGAATGGAAAAAAAAAGCTGCATTCTATTCCCTTTGCACCTTGTTGCAGTCATATCTGCAGCTGGATCTACAGTCATGTTGACATGGATAGTTGCAGGCTCTCCAGCCTATTGCACAGCTTCCTAGCTGAAGCTAGAGAGCGAGACATGCAGAGAGGCCTGGCATGGGAGAAGCAAGTCTTGCTGTATTTTAGGTTATTTTTAATAACCCTGGGTCATGTACTATGCAGCTTTCTTAACTAATTTTTGCATGGATCGTAACAAAAAAACATGCCACTCTGTGATTCCTGCATTGTATCTGGTGCATTCAAGTTTACTGTGTTCTCTCTATGTTGATAGACGATTTTGACTTGTACCTCAGCTAGACTGCAAGTTCATTGCAATAGGTTTCATGTAGTTTGATTTCTCCAGGATCTGCCAAATGCACTTGCTGACATTTGAAATTGTCCTCATAAATTTTCATCAGAGTTGCAGACTCTCTTCTCTATATTCCAGTCAGATGAACTGAGACAGAGAAGTGAATTGGAGCTTGTCAGGAGGAAGCCAGGATGAGAGATGAAACTGGCCTCAGCAATATTTATTCTCTGAGCCACTTCAACATTGTGTTCCTGACTGGTCTATTGATGTTCAGTGTGGATTTTCTTAAAGCTCTATCTGTTTTCACAGCCATGGGGTTTCTTTTTATGTCAGGAACTCAGCATTTACATTTGATGGTGGAAGTTGTTAGCCTTTATGATTTTAAAATAAATCTTTGAATCACATTTACAATGCACAAAGGGATGGCAGGTAAAAGTTTACAAATTTTAATATACCACAATGGCCTTATGATTCTTTGGGATATGAAATATAATTTTTAAAGTGTTTAACACAGACATACTTGTACAGTGGCACCCACAAGAAAGTCATTCTCAAATCTGTTAGAGATATATTATATGGAAATAAAATGATCAATGTTGTAGTGACAGCTCCAATCATGTTTGTTATGCTTACATGAAGTGCTGCCTTCTGCCTAAGGGCTCATTCTCTTTAGTTTCCAGAGAGCAGGGGAAGGATTTGTGTCAAGTTTCCTGACCTGGAGTTAGAAGGAGTGGTGCTACAAGCTGCAGTACATGGACAGGTATCATGCCTAGTCCTTAGTACTGGGTAATGCTGTTTAAGTGCTTTCCTTTCTGTAACACATTTCCCTGCTGAGTAGACCTGCTGCTCCTGCTGCAGCATTTATTTCCCCACCAGAATTAACACCAGCTTGCAGATATTAAAAAGTGGACGTATCAGATTAGAAAAAGCATGTAAAGTAAAAGGTTCATCCTTGGTTGGTTTGTTTTATTTTGGTGTTCTTTATTTTATTTTGCTTATTTTTATTTTTATTTTATTTTACTTTATTTTATGTTATTTATTTTAATGGCAGCTTAAAGTTGATGTTTAGAATAGACAGGTATAAAATCACCCTGGAAGGTAAAGTTCCTTTGCCTACATGGCAGCTCCTATAATTAGACAATTTATGATCTTTTAAAACAGGGAAATTCCATCTTTATCTATTTTCATTTCTTTATCTCTGAAAATAGTCTCTAAACAGCAAGGACATCAGCAGAGCTGTGCAAACTGAGTCAATATGTAGTGGAGGAATGAACTAAAACAAACCAGCAAAACACAGAAAGCCTTCACAATTTTTTTTTATTAGAGTGATTTTTTG